>NC_092160.1:5155000-5242500 GCF_045791955.1 Oncorhynchus clarkii lewisi | reverse complement strand
TCCTTATTATTATGCATTGTACTAAAATAGAATAACTGACAAACTCTCTCTACTTCTCTCCTCTCTCTTGCTCTCTCCCAGGCTGGTATGATCAGGACAGAAGAGGAGGAGTTCTTCATCGAGCCAGTTGAGAGGGGGAATGGAGTGATGGGGGAGGAGGAGGGAGGAGGGGGGCGTCAACACATCGTCTACCGATCCTCCTCTGTGAAGAAAATGCCCGTCAGCGGCCTCGCGGCAGACTACCACTCTAGAGGTCTGTGATTGGTTACTTACTTACTGCTTTCCAATATGTCATATACCTACTGTATACTCAACCACAGACTAGCACTTCAAAACTGGGTTTGTACAGTACATGGTTGTGTTTATGTGTGCGCTTGTATGGATTCTGTGTGCAAATGACAGAGCAATATAATTCTCAGCGATGTGTGGTTCATGTTGGGGTGTTAGGAAATGTGAAATTCCAGTTTTCACAAGCTCCTTTGTTGCAGTAAGTAAGCATTTCACAGTAAGGTCTACCTGTTGTATTCGGCACATGTGACAAATAAAGTTTGATTTTTGATTTGATTTGATTTAGCTAGGGCTGTGACGATACCAGCATTGAAATGTTTCTTCCCATGGCAAAAAATGACAACATGATGCAGACCAAACTCATTGGTCCTTTAAAAACCTGCTGGATATAAAATATTGTGTGCTATCGCTTGGACAATAAATTAAAGTGACTCTGGATGACAACATAATTATGTTTGTTTCCAACATTAGGGCTGTTTTCCTAAAGAAGTTAAATCCTCTTTGTGTTTTATTTCCTTTCCACGATACTAACATGTATCGTGATACTGGTATCGCCCCGACCCTAGTAGGAGCTACTAGAAATTATGACCCCGTTCCTGAAAGGTAAGACTCTCATGAACACGTAGGCCCCTACGTGTTTTCTGTTTCCCTCTACAATGCTCACCAGCCGCTTAGGAGACGAGAAGGGACTGTGACAAAACCACAATCGATATTAATGCAGATCTTCTTTACACACATACAATTACTACCTGATGAGCGTCCCTGAGGTTTTCCTGAACATTCCAATACTTTTCGGATGCATTTCAGTCAGTTAGTCTACTGATGCAAATACACATTTTGACACCTTTCCCATAGACTTTTCAAGAAATTAGATGTATTGTATTAGCCTTGTGAACATAAAAACTTGTTTTTTGTGCAACAATGTTTAAAACATAAATTAGACCTACAAACTTTCTCTAACAATATAGCTACAACCACTAGTGGTTAAATAGGAAAAATACAGATACAGATATGTGGCACTTATTAATGCCACAATAACTTGCAAAACAGGCACAACAAAAATAATGATATGTACAGTTGAAGTCAGAAGTTTACATACACCTTAGCCAAATACATTTAAACTCAGTTTTTCACAATTCCTGACATTTAATCCCAGTAAAAATTCACTGTCTTAAGTCAGTTAGGATCACCACTTTATTTTAAGAATATGAAATGTCAGAATAATAGTAGAGAGAATGATTTATTTAAGCTTTTATTTCTTTCATCACATTCCCAGTGGGTCAGAAGTTTACATACACTCAATTAGTATTTGGTAGCATTGCCTTGAAATTGTTTAACTTGGGTCAAATGTTTCGGGTAGCCTTCCACAAGCTTCCCACAATAAGTTGGGTGAATTTTGGCCCATTCCTCCCCAGACCTGGTGTAACTGAGTCAGGTTTGTAGGCCTCCTTGCTTGCACACGCTTTTTCAGTCCTGGCCACAAATTTACTATAGGATTGAGGTCCTCCAATACCTTGATTTTGTTGCCCTTAAAAGCCATTTTGCCACAACTTTGGAAGTATGCTTGGGGTTATTGTCCATTTGGAAGATCCATTTGCGACCAAGCTTTAACTTCCCGACTGATGTCTTGAGATGTTGCTTCAAAATATCCACATCATTTTTCTCCCTCATGATGCCATCTATTTTGTGAAGATGCTGCCACCCCCGTGCTTTACGGTGGGGATGGTGTTCTTCGGCATGCAAGCCTCCCCCTTTTTCCTCCAAACATAACGATGGTCATTATGGCCAAACAGTTTTATTTTTGTCTCAGAGGACCAGAGGACAATTCTCCAAAAAGTACGATCTTTGTCCCCATGTGCAGTTGCAAACCATAGTCTGGCTTTTTTTGGGCGGTTTTGGAGCAGTGCCTTCTTCATCGATATAGGACTCATTTTACTGTGGATATAGATACTTTTGTACCTGTTTCCTTCAGCATCTTCACAAGGTCCTTTGCTGTTGTTCTTGGATTGATTTGCACTTCTCGCACCAAAGTACGTTCATCTCTAGGAGACAGAACGCGTCTCCTTCCTGAGCGGTATGATGGCTGCGTGGTCCCATGGTGTTTATACTTGCATACTATTGTTTGTACAGATGAATGTGGTACCTTCAGGCTTTTTGAAATTGCTCCCAATGATGAACCAGACTTGTGGAGGTCTACAATTTTTTTCTGAGGTTTTGGCTGATTTCTTTTGATGATGTCAAGTCAAG
Organism: Oncorhynchus clarkii lewisi; assembly: GCF_045791955.1. Classification (NCBI taxonomy): domain Eukaryota; kingdom Metazoa; phylum Chordata; class Actinopteri; order Salmoniformes; family Salmonidae; genus Oncorhynchus; species Oncorhynchus clarkii. The sequence goes on along the minus strand of NC_092160.1, from coordinate 5,239,965 downwards.
CAAAGAGGCACTGAGTTTGAAGGTAGGCCTTGAAATACATCCACAGGTACACCTCCAATTGGCTCAGATTATGTCAATTAGCCTATCAGAAGCTTCTAAAGCCATGACATCATTTTATGGAATGATAAAATGATGTCGAGGCGACTCCGGGATGCAGGCCTTCTAGGCAGAGTTTGTCTGTCTAGTGTCTGTGTTCTTTTGCCCATCTCTATCTTTTCTTTTTATTTGCCAGTCTGAAATATGGCTTTTTCTTTGCAACACTGCCTAGAAGTCAAGCATCACGGAGTCTGTTGATGTTGAGACTGGTGTTTTGCGGGTACTATTTAATGAAGCTGCCAGTTGAGGACTTGTGATGTGTCTGTTTCTCAAACTAGGCACTCTAATGTACTTGTCCGCTTGCTCAGTTGTGCACCGGGGCCTCCCAATCCTCTTTCTATTCTGGTTAGAGCCAGTTTGCACTGTTCTGTGAAAGGAGGCGTTGGGCCTCTGTACGGCTATGTAGATTTTCCATAAAAAATCTGCCGTTTCCAGCAACAATAGTCATTTATAACATTAACAATGTCTACACTGTATTTCTGATCAATTTGATGTGATTTTAAAGGACAAGAGCATGGAATATTTTATTTAGCTGCCGATCAATTTAAAAAGGTATGCCAAATTATATAATTGATCCTGTCTGTATGTACAGAAATAAATTAAATAATTGAAAATACTACACCAGTAGTTGTGTGATTGTGTGGGCTTCCTACAGTCAGGAAGCCCACAATTGGGCAGCACGCCCAGCAAATATCAAACAGCTGATTGTTGAGTTGTGGCTGTCAATGAACAGTAGGCAGCAGCTAAAAGGCATTTGGAAATATTTCAATATACAACTGCGGGAAAAACAGTTTGGAGGAGTCAGTGTAACTGGAAAGTTAGTGTACTATAATATCCTCCTTATATTGAACAATCTGTCTCCAATCTTTTCTTTGCCTATGCTATTGGTTTCATTTAAGACAGGGTTGTTCATTTTTATTAGCCTTTAATTTCAGTCATTTGTGTGGTGTTAAAAAATATTATTCTAATGTCTCCAGTCATGTAAAATAATTTTCAAAGACCCGGAATGTTCTGAAACTCTGGTGACTCCCCTGGATGGAGGTCTTGGGCTTCTGTTCTGTGATAAGAGAAGTGGCTGTCCAATCACCATGATTGATTTGGCACCTTGAGGTCAATCAATCATGACCTCAGCTAAGAGATGGGTGTGTTATTGTTCAGCCAATCAGCATAGCAGCTTAAAGAGACAGGAGCCATGATTTTGCTCTTGGTTTTATCGATGCCTAGAAAATGTAGGAAGAATGTTTTTGGCTTTTGGCGAGATTGACAGATTTTCAGTGGTAAGCACAATGAATATTATCAGCACAGATGCACAGCGTAATTCTGTTCAGCAGTGGGAAGGAAACGCCACACACATCCTACATCAGCTGGTGAGCTGCTGGGGAGCAACCGATGAGTGTGGGCAGACAGTCTCTGCTCCGGCTCCACCTCTGATTATAGACATCGTGCAGGTGATTGTCTTGCTTCCACGTAGCTAACCTGTCACCGCCAGCCTTCTAGTTAGCTACCCTTTGCCTGGTTAATAAACACAAGCTGCTTTACAAAATGTTAAACAATCGAAGCATTGAGTTTAATAGTAAAACAACAGTCTAGCTATGCTCTTCTGTGAGTATAGAAAAGTACTCTTTGAATTTGTAGTCTCGCTTAACCCTCCCACTTTCCCAACTGCATTTCATAGGCAGGTTCTGTAGCCATCGTAGCCTAGTCTCTCTCTTTTCCTCAGAGAAAACAGCTTGATTCAAGGCTTTACCATTGAAAAGATATGAACCATAATACCAGCGATATGTTTTGTGCATTGGCAACCGGCATTTGACATTAATAAAGCATTACCGTAGGCCGTTTTAAAACTAGGTTACATGCGGACCGGGTCGCACTTTATTTGGATAGTCTGGATTTTACATACTACCAACTAACTATCTGTTGATAAGCAACTGCTTGCTAAGGTTACAGTTAGAGTTAGGTTTAGATTAAGGGTTAAGGCTAGGGTTAGGATAAAAGCCAATGTATGCTTGATTCTGTAATGTGTTCCAGAGGCTCTGTACGGAGCAATTGTGGAGCCTCCGGAGGCTTGCGGAGGCCAAATCGAGCTCTGTAAGGCGATGCCGTGTACCTCCCAAGTTTTCTAACAATGCGGAGGGCTATGCATAACTCCGTATAGCTCCACATTGACATGATTGGTTGACAGTAGGTGGGGGCAGTACATCCTGTATAAACACAAGCTCGCTTCCTTGACAACTTCCTTGACAACAAACATGGACAACTTTTAAGAAAGGCTATCAGAACCAGTTCACAAATAAAAAACATATTTATGATACATCGAATAGACATGAAAATGAGTTTGAACTCCTGGAAAGAGATGTAATGGGGATAATGTGGTAAAGAGGTTAATGGAATGCATACCATGGGGGATGCGACACCTGATTCAGTAATGTTACCTCATTAGCTAGCTATAGCTAAAAACCTGGAGTGGGTTCAGCGGGATGCAACGTTTTGGAATGTTCAGATAGAAATATGCTATGTAGAACAAACATGCCTCTCTGACTTGTTGAATAAGGATTAACGTCTGCTCTATTCATGGAATTTCTATCCGCAATGTTCAATAATAGTTTGCAACTGAACGTGGCCTATATGCAAACATTTATTAGCACAGAAATAAAGGAAAAGTGACAGCAGACAATGTGTTACTAAATTCCTCTTGCCACTACACTATATCTGACTGGGTAAATAACTTTATTTTGTGTTAATGTGGACCCAGTGCTCAGACTTGAGCACTTGGACCAGGACTCGGACTTCAGCCATAGAGACTCGTGACTCGACACATGACTCGACCTTTGGTGACTCGGACGTGGACTTGAGCACAGGGAACTTGGGACTCGATTTGGACTCGAGGTTTAGTGACTCGACTACATCACTGAGCGAAACAGTCATTAGCTCCCGTTCAAAGTCATTATCCCCATTCTACTTTTGGACATCTGTGGAAGGTTGATAGCAATGGCAATGACATGACCAAGTTATGGAGGTGCAACCAATACTACTTTTCCAATACTTTGAGGCACCATCTCTTCTCTTGTGTTTGTGTCTGTTTGTTTTGTATGTAATATGTGCAATATATAATATATATGCTGAATTCAGTGACCTATAAAAAAAATGTAAATGCTAAAAGTATCAATGTTTTGTCTCTCTCTGTTTTCAAAATGTTCTCAACTCTGGGTTGTCCTGGTGCAGCCAAACCCCCCCTAAGGGAGGCCAGTTTGGATTTGGCTTCACACCAATCAAATCTCTTCCTAAGGAAAACATACAATTCCAAAAATGTCTGTTTCTGGTCTGCTTGTGTTGATGTCCTGCAGTAGCTAGTTTACTAAATTGCCCATGGATGGAGATGGGGATTTGGACTTGTGGTTTTGACTTGTATTAATATTATTATGACCGCAATTCTGATCTAACCATAACTTAATATGTTGTGCCACTGGCATGAGATGATTGAAGTTCAATATGTAGCCAATTAGGCTAATGTTAACTACCTAGCTAGCTATCTAAACTGATTAATTGTTGCCCATGCAAGGAAGTTAGTCTAGCAAGCATTTTAGCTAGTTAGCCTATGCCAACAAAATTTGCACTGTATGACAGATCCATAGGACGTTTTGCCAACATGAAGGAGAGGAGGATGGCATTGGAGTTCAACTAGTCTGCAAGTAGGGTGAGTCAACATGTTTTGTTTTACTTGCGCACATGCGCATGCATGCACGCACGCACACACACACACACACACACACACACACACACACACACACACACACACACACACACGCACATGCATCCTTAGTCACAACTCTATGCTGAAACCCTTACATCACATGACCCAAAGGGGCGGGATCCCTGCCACTTCCTCACTTTCCAACCAAGGTGCATGAATTGAGGAGCAAACTGAGGTAGCGAGCAGATTCAGAAACACTTGGAAGACAAATGGAATTAAATAAAAAAGCTTATGTTTTGCAAATAATAGAGGCAACACGTTTTCGGCTTTTGGCCTTCATATGGAAGCCCTGAAGAAGGCCAAAAGCCGAAATGCGTTGGTTATACTTTTAGCATTAAATAGACCATTTGTCCTCCAAGTGTTCCTGAATGTCTTCTCTACCGAGTACACACTGCACATCACTGCACTGTCTGAGAAACAGCACCAAGTTCACCAGTCTCACTACCACCTTGGTCTGTCCTGTAGAATCACATCAGAAAAGTCTCCTGTTTAAGGGACCTGCATGGTTCTGGTACCGGTTCCGACTGTCATTTTCGATTATTAATCGATCTGTGGACACCGTAGATCTAAATCACATATGTCAGAGTCAAGGCCCGCGGGCCACATCCGGCCCGCAAGAAGGTTTTTTACGGCCCCTGGGATGATCTTGATTTATTATTAGAACCGGCCCGCAGCAAGCCGGCAGCCCGCAGATCTTTTACACGCACCAATACTACATTTCCCACAATGCAAAGGTGACGCACCGAGCAGTAGGCTGCTTCATTTCAATATTTATTGGCACAGCAGTCGTCAGCATCACAGTAAAATTAACTTTCAGATACCCATCAAAAATGGCAAAACGGAAGGTGGATACTGAGAACCGGGGGTTTCAAACAAGGTGGGAGTCGGAGTATATGTTCACGAAGGTAGCTGGAAAACCTGTGTGTCTTCTGTGTGGAGAAAGTGTGGCGGTACTGAAAGAGTATAATCTGAGACGACATTATGAAACGAAACACGCGGACAAAAACAAGAATATGGACATGGAACAAAGGCTACAAAAGGCAGAGGAATTAAAACGAGGCCTCAAATCTCGACAGGCTCTGTTCAAAAAAGCCAAATCACAAGGCCAGGCTGCTGTCAAGGCCAGTTTTATTTTGGCAGAAGAGATCGCTAAATCAGCCCGGCCATTTACGGAGGGGGATTTCATCAAAAACTGCATGATTAAAGTTTGTGACGAAGTTTGCCCAGAAAAAAGGCAACTCTTTTTAAATGTGAGTCTGAGCAGAAACACCATTGCCGAGAGAGTAGACCAGTTGTCCATCAATCTAAAAGAGCAGCTTGTGAAAAAGGGAAAAGATTTTATTGCATATTCCTTGGCTGTGGATGAGAGCACCGACATTTCTGACATTGCCCAGTTGTCAATTTTCATCCGCGGAGTGGACTCCAACCTAAGCGTGACAGAGGAGTTTTTGGCTTTACGTCCTATGCATGGCACAACTACGGGGCATGATTTGTATGAAGAGGTGTCAAGATGTGTAAATGAGATGGAGCTGCCTTGGGAAAAACTCGTGGGTTTGACAACCGACGGAGCACCTGCGATGTGTGGACACAGGAGCGGACTGGTGGCGAAGATACGGGAAAAGATGCAAGAGGAAAACGCGACAGGTGAGCTGACAGCTTATCATTGTATCATACACCAGGAAGCGTTGTGCGGTAAAGCCTTGAAAATGGAGCATGTAATGAGCATCATCACGCGCACAGTTAACTTTATCAGAGCCAAAGGTTTGAATCACCGCCAGTTCAAGGCATTTCTGACGGAGTTAGAAACGGAGCATGGTGATTTGCCTTATCACACAGAGGTGCGATGGCTAAGCCAGGGAAAGGTGCTTCAAAGATGTTTCGAGCTTCGTGAGGAGATTTGTCTGTTCTTGGACAGCAAAGGGAAAGACACAACACAACTCCGAGACGAAATGTTTCTGTGTGAAATGGCTTTTCTGTGTGACATTACGAGTCATCTGAATGCAATAAACTTGCAGCTGCAGGGTCGGGATCGTGTCATCTCTGATATGTACAGTACAGTGAAGGCATTTAAAACCAAACTGACTCTGTGGGAGACGCAGATGCGGAAAGAAAATTTGAGCCACTTTCCCAGCTGCCAGACCATGAAAGAGAAGCTCTCTACCAGTGCGTTCCCGAGCACACAGTTGGCTGATAAAATAGGTATGCTTGCCGCTGACTTTCGACGCCGATTTGCTGACTTTGAAGCACAAAAAAGCAGGTTGGAACTGCTCGGTAACCCATTTGCTGTTGACGTGGAAAGCTCACCACCAAACCTCCAAATGGAGTTGATTGACCTCCAATGCAATGATGCACTGAGGGCAAAATATGCGGCAGTGGGTGCTGCGGAGTTCGCCCGTTTCCTCCCCGGCACAATGCCCCAGCTGCGCATCCAGGCTGCTCAAACGTTGTCTATGTTTGGCAGCACATACCTGTGTGAACAACTGTTTTCTTTGATGAACCTGAACAAAACATCACACAGAAGTCGACTTACTGCTGAACACCTCCACTCAATTCTGAGGATTTCTTCAGCTCAGAGCCTTACCCCGAACATTGATGAACTTGTGGAAAAGATGGGACACCACCAAGTATCACCCTCAACCTCAAACAAGTGAACATTACTGTGCAATCACATATTTAGAGTTTTTACTCAGTTCAAGTTTAAAAGTTAAAATTTAATATTTGTTTTCACTGCATGTTACTTCTCCTTAAACAAAGTGTTGTTTTTGATTAATAGATTTTTGCACTTTATTTTTTTGTATTTCAATCCAATTATATTTTAAAAATATTTCAGTTGAGTGGATGATAGAAAATTGCTATTATTGTTTTTTCTTTGAAGTAAATTTAGCCCACTTTTGCTAAAATAGAAAATATAGTCTACTGATGGTGCCTTGAATACCGGTTTCTTTCATTTAATGTTCATGTTATGGGGATATTTATATAAAGGAAATTTGTCTTTTGTGTCTGTTGAAAATTAAAGATTACTGACAGAGCCATAAGAAAATATTGCTTTATTTATCTGATCATATTGTAATATATTTGTTAGGTTTTCAGTAGGTTCAATTAGGTTCACTAGACTATATGCGTCATTTAAAAATTTTTCAATGAACATTCGAACAGTCCGGCCCTCGTCTTGTAGCTGATTTTTTTATTTGGCCCTCCGTCCATTTGACTTTGACACCCCTGATCTAAATGGTATGTCCCTCCTACCTTTTTAATGGGGTGGCAGGTAGCCTAATGGGTTTAGTGTTAGACCAGTAACCGAAAGGTTGCTAGATCAAATCCCAGAGCTGACCAGATAATAGTCTGTCGTTCTGCCCGTAACAAGGCAGTTAACCTGTTTCTAGGCCATCTTTGTAAACAATAATTTGTCCTTAACTGACTTGCCTAGTTAATTGAAGGTAAAATAAAAATGTAATTTGCTCCTCTGACTATCTATCAACTCCCGGCTGAACCCTTCATCACTGACAAAGCAATCCTTACATTGTAGCGAAGCAGCAGAGTGTGGTTTTATAACTCTAGCACTTTAAGAGATGGATTTGTAGCCAACTTCATCAAAGTAATCTAAAACAATTTAGGCAAAAAGCAAGTTCCTAACGAGTTCAGCAAGCCATGCTCGAGCTCTGTGTGACCACAGCGGTGGGGGCAGAGGTTTTGATCAAGAGAGTCTTTTAGAAATATGCACATTTTCTTTAATGCAAACAAATACAAAATACGTATTTTACAGTTATAAGGAAGGTGAAATCTTAGTCGTTTTATAAATTGATTTCATATATTCATATTTTTTAATTAATTTGTGTACTGTGTACTTGAGCTTATGTCTTCAAAAGTTACTACACCTCAGCAATTTATAATTATTTTTACCAGAAAGTTTAGATTTGTTCCTTTCTTGCAGCATTAGAAGTTGTTGTTTATGGCCCACTCATGATAAATAATCACCTTTGGGGATTATGTAGATTATGTTTTAGATCACATTTAGTTACATTTAACTGTTTAATGGATTTATTCTACAACAATACATCCAGAATTGACCATCTGCATGTGAAATATAGATCTACAGGTGTATTTTTGTGGTGTGAGTGAGCCCAGTCCAGGTGAGGAGGATTTTGGGGGAAAAGCCCTGTGGTGGTCCATCTGCCTGTGCATGTCTCAGTCCCCTGAACAAAACAGCACTGCACATCACACATGCACACACATACACACATGCGCGCGCACGCACACACACACACACACACACACACACACACACACACACACACACACAAACACACACACACACACACACGACTCCCCTGGACCAAAACATTGCACACCACACCACTCTCCCCCAGACAGCTCCGACTGGACACTGTCCTGATGTTACCCACAGATAGAATGAGGGATGGGGGGAAAGATACAAAGAAGGAGAAAGAGGAATGAAACAAAATAGTGTGAGAGAATAAGGAGTCAAAGGCGAATAAGAAAATGGGAGGTGAGGGAAAGCACAGAAGATTGTTACGTCACAAAGGGAGGAGAGGCGGAGAGACAGATCAGGGAAAATGAAGAGGTCGGGAAGAAACAGTCCAAATATAGACAGAAAAGAGAGAGAGGGAGATAGAGATGAGACAGGTAGAGATATATGATCCTCTGTCTGCCTGGTGAAATGAAGGTAATCCAGAGTTTTCCAACAGCAGTGATTAATTGATGAATGTGCCACATCAATAATACAGCTTGCTCTCTCCACTTAGGACATTGATTCACACCTTTTCCACAGCTTATGGTGTGAAAAACCAATCAGTCTCCTTCCCCTCTCTCTCTCTCTCTCTCTCTCTCTCTCTCTCTCTCTCTCTCTCTCTCTCTGTCAGCTACGGAACAAAAGGCTAAATTTAGCTGGCCAATACACTGACTGTCTGTGTCCAGGAAATTAATTAATAAGTCATTTATTAATCGGCAGGTCGTAAAGTAGACCTTGTGCAGCAGATCTGAATAAATTATTGATTGATTATAAATGAATACATTAAAATGTCCCTTACTTATCAGCATACAGTGTCAGGATGGAGAGACGGTAGGACGGACATGAGGTGAGAAGTAAGTAAAAGGGAATGATACCAGGCAGGTCATCCATGATACAAGTGAGTATGAGATGTCCACCCGAGATGACGTGGAAACCAGCCACTAGGGGCAACACTGAGCACTGTTACCTTCAAGTAGGAATCAGTTTTGCGAGGGCATTGTGGATGGGGATGGCAGATGGGTGTAAGCATCTGGTTCAAAAGGTTCAAATCCAGTGATAGAAAGTTATTTTTACTATTTTCGTTTTACTCCTATCCCAAACCTCAACCCTTACCTTAACCATTCTGAGTTAAAACATTAATCATTCAGAGATAATGCCGAAACCTAACCCTAACCTTAAAACATTTGGAGTTAATGACTAAACAGAACCTTAAACACTTTGAAATTTGACATTTGAGAAACATGGATGAACATCTTATCCTGATGTGAGACTGTGAGAGCTGGTAGAAAGAAAAATACACACACTCTTCATCTAAGGGCACAAGGCGAGACCCAAATCCAGACACAGGAGGCAGAGGATATTTATTATAACAAATGGAGTAGGCAAAGGCAGGTCGGGGACAGGCGAGAGTTCATAAACCAGGTCAGAGTCCAAAAACAGTACCGATAGGCAGTCTCAAGGTCAGGCCAGGCAGGGGTAGGAAACCAGATCCGTGTCCAAAAACAGTACAAGGGGATAGGCAGGCTAGTAGTCAGAACAGGCAGAGTGGTCAGGGAGGAGGGTGCGGCTTCAGGACAGTCAAAGGTCGAAACCAGGAGGACTAGAAACAAACAGAGACTGGGAAAAATAGGAGCAAGGAAAACCGTTGGTTGACTTGGCAAACAAGACGAACTGGCACAGAGAGACAGGAAACACAGGGATATATACAATATACACTGGGGATAATGAGCGACACCTGGAGGGGGTGGAGACAATCACAAGGACAGGTGACCAGATCAGGGTGTGACACTTCATTACAAACACACAGTTTCAGAAAGCAACACTGTGTGTGTGTGTGTGTGTGTGTGTGTGTGTGTGTGTGTGTGTGTGTGTGTGTGTGTGTGTGTGTGTGTGTGTGTGTGTGTGTGTGTGTGTGCGCGCCAGGTGACAGTGGGTGGTGGTCTTTGTTACTCTACTAGTTGTCTCCTTCCTGAGATCTTAACTCGGCGTTCCTATGGAAACTCACACACTTGTTCTCTCTGTCTCTCTTTCTCTCCTTTCTTCGTTATCAGAAGTTATGGAGTAGACTGTTCAGAATAGACTGATCGAATGTGTGTGCACACACACACCTGCCAGCTTCAAACAAAAAGAGAGCACCAGTAATGAGCAGAGGTCTCAATCACACACCAGTGTTAATTCTGGCACACTTTTTTTTAGTCTAGTCTTACACATTTTGACTAAAACATCATTGAGTCTTGGTCACATTTTTGTCATTTGAATAATGATTTAGTGTAGTTATAGTTAAAATGATGAAACGGTGAGCCATTTTAGTCAACTAAATGCCCTTTCATTTTAGTCACTTCCCATTTGTATTGCCTCGTTCACTTATCATCAACATAAATCACTGACTTCTATGTACACAAACATATATAGCCATGTCATACCAAATTATTTCTCCTGCATAATATTCTGTTCTCTTCGCAACAGCAGAAATCTGACAAACATATATTAGAATACAGTATATAGGAATTATCTCCCATATAAATTCCTAATTTAGCCAGCGCTAGGGTAAAATCACTGACAAGCCAGGAAAAAAGCCATATTACAACCTGTGTTGTGATAATTGCATAGTTTGCTCTATAACCCATGCGTTCGTATCAAATCAAAATAATTGCATTTGTCACCGAATACAACAAAATACAACAACCTTATTTGAAATGCTTTACTTACAAGCCAACAATGCAGTTCAAGAAATAGAGTTAAGAAAATATTTACAAAAAAAACTAAAGTAAAAAATTCAATTAAATGTAACACAATAACGAGGCTATATACAGGGGGTCAATGTGCGGGGGTACAGGTTATTTGAGGTATTTTGTACATGTAGGTAGGGGTAAAGTGACTATGCATAGATAATAAACAGCGAGTAGCAGCAGTGTAAAAATATGCCACGTGATATACAATAAGGCCGGTGACAACAAAAAAGACAACAGTCACACAGTGGCGGAATAAATTCAACTACATATACGTTTGTTTCATCACAAAACCAGGGAGAGCAACCTCTGCCCGGTGAAGTCCACAAAGCAAATATTCCATGTAACAAACAGTTACATCACCTGCAGCGTGGTCAAGCAAGTTCATGTTTTTGACGGTTTACTCAGCAACTACTGATTTAGAACCACAGAGTTACCGCAAGTCAACATAAAAATAACAGGAGCACTGCCTCCACTCTTCCAGCACCATTTCAACTTAAACGTTTAAACATAATCAAATCAACAAGGCTATGTAGGTCAGTTTATTAATACACTGAAAACAAATTGAAAGATACCACAAACTATCTAGTCCAATCAATGTTGCTAAATATCATGTGGCTGTCCATGGGACTGATTTATGTGTGTGTGTGTGTGTGTCTGCGTGTGTGTGTGTGAATAAGCATGTGCGTGCGCACATGCGCAAGTACAGTAAAACAAAACATGTTGACTCACCCTACTTGTAGACTAGTTGAACTCCAATGCCATCCTCCTCTATTTTTCATGTTGGCAAAACGGTCTATGGCTCTGTCATACAGTACACTTTTTTGTCGTCATAGGCTACCTAGCTAAAATGCTTGCTAACCTAACTTCCTCGCATGGGCAACAATGAACCAGTTAAGCTAGCTAGCTAGCTAGCTAGTTAATGTGAGCCTACTACGCTACATTTTGAACTTCAATATTCTCAGGCCAGTGGCACAACATATTAATTCATGGTTAGATCAGAATCACTGTCATAATCATTGGCCCGTACAGAGAATTAAGTCAAAACCACAAGTCAAAATCCCCATCTCTATCCATGGCATAGGAATGGCCCGATTTAGCAAGCTAGCTACTGCAGGACATCAACACAAGCAAACCGGAAACAGACACATTTTTTGGAAATGTAAGATTTTCTTAGGAAAGGATTTGATTTGGTTTGAAGCCAATACCAAACTAGCCTCCCTCGGGGGGAGAGAGACCAAAGATAAATTATTTTATATGGTCAAATATTTGGGGAAGCGTGGTTTCCCTTGGCCTCCATGAGCACACGCCACTGAATTCAGCCTACATAGATATAGAACATTACATACAATTCAAACAGACACTATCACAAGCGCAGAGATGGTGCCTCAAAGAATTGGAAAAGTAGTATTGGTTGCACCTCCATCACTTGGTCGTGTCATTGCCATTGCTATCAACCTTCCACAGATGCCCCAGTCACATTGCTGTCCAAAAATAGAATGGGGATAGTGACTTTGAACGGGAGCTAATGACTGTTTCGCTTAGTGATGTAGTTATGTCACTAAACTTCGAGTCTGAATCGAGTCACGAGTCTAGTCACAAGTCTCTATGGCTGAAGTCCGAGTCCCAGTGCTTGACTCCTGGTCCAAGTGCTCAAGTCTGAGTCACTGGGTCCACATTAACTCAGGTATAGTGTAGTGGCAAGAGGAATTTACTAATACATTGTTTGCTATCCCTTTTCCGTTCAGTTGCAAAACATTCTTGAGCTTTGAGGATAGAAATTCCACGAATAGAGCAGACGTTATTCCTTATTCAACAAGTCAGAGAGGCATGTTTGTTCTACATAGCATGGTTCTATCTGAACAATCCGAAACGTTGCGTCCTGCTGAACCCACTCCGGGTAGTGGCAGTGATCCCTTCCCTTTGGGTCAGGTGATGTAAGGGTTTTAGTATAGAGTTGTGACTAAGCAAGGATGTGTGTGTGTGTGTGTGTGTGTGTGTGTGTGTGTGTGTGTGTGTGTGTGTGTGTGTGTGTGTGTGTGTGTGTGTGGCAACGTGCATGCCCTGCCCACCTGAGGATCAGTCTTTTTCAGCCGTCTATTTCCCGTGTTTGAGAGGTGCCAAATCCACTTGTCACTTATATCTCACGAGATTGATTGCTTTCATTTTACTCCTGCGACTCTTTCATACTCTTGCTTGTGCCTGTCATTTTTTCCCATTAACGTTATGAACGCGGAAATGTTTGTAATGACCTGTCAATCATACCCCAGTAATGGCTGAAATGGGCTCAATGGAATACATTGTCTTCCCGTTGCATCTATAGGAACACCAAACGCCCAGTCTGGGATTTAACGCATCGTCTCAACACTTACATCACAAGAAAGAGAAGAAAGAGAACTTTAACTTGATGGGTGTTAATTCTTTTGTGGAATTAAAAAAAAAAAAATGTAATTTAATACAGTTGAAATGTTTACAAATTAGGTGAGCTGAAATGAAAGCAACTTCCAAAATTGAATACTCGTATTATAGTGATGTTATGTCTGATCTCGCAAACAATGTAAACTATGATTAGACAGGTGTAATCTAGAGCCAAGCCTGTTGATTTTTGATCCGAGGTTATCCTGCTATTGACACACTTGTCGAATTATCCAACAGAACTTGACAACAACAGTAATTAATGAGACAGTCTAGACAGTGCAGGTGGGTGCAGGTAGGCCTAGACAGAGCAAGTTTTTAATGGGTGCAGCCAATGTTCCCTCAAAAAAAAAATGAGGCCCTGAGAAAATTCCAGTTCTGCTGAGCACAAACTTGAACGTTGTGAAAATCCTGTGCAACTTCCAGCATGCGCTTACTGTGAACACTGAGGCTGCATCCACTTTAAGTGGACACAGCTCTGATTGGTTATAGCGCACAGGTCTGAGTAGACTGGAGTGTGGGCCTGAGTCATGCCTGTCAATGCAATAGAATCCTACTCCAATGCGCTTTGCCTACAAGAAAATCTCTTTCACATTTAGTTTTTCACATTAAAGCTTTCTTAGTTCGTTTTGTTTCGGTATATTACATTAAAAGTGGCTAATATTGCATTGATTCGGTAACAATTCCCACAGCAGACCGAATTTTTGATAGTGTTAGAGGGAACATTGTTTGCAGCCCAGTTCCACTGCTTTATGTTAATTTATTCATATACAGTACCAGTCAAAGGTTTGGACACACTTACTCTTTCCAGGGTTTTTCTTCATTTGTACTTTTTTCCACATTCCTTAATAATAGTGCAGACATCAAAACTATAAAATAACACATACAGTGCCTTGCGAAAGTATTCGGCCCCCTTGAACTTTGCGACCTTTTGCCACATTTCAGGCTTCAAACATAAAGATATAAAACTGTATTTTTTTGTGAAGAATCAACAACAAGTGGGACACAATCATGAAGTGGAATGACATTTATTGGATATTTCAAACTTTTTTAACAATTCAAAAACTGAAAAATTGGGCGTGCAAAATTATTCAGCCCCCTTAAGTTAATACTTTGTAGCGCCACCTTTTGCTGCGATTACAGCTGTAAGTCGCTTGGGGTATGTCTCTATCAGTTTTGCACATCGAGAGACTGACATTTTTTCCCATTCCTCCTTGCAAAACAGCTCAAACTCAGTGAGGTTGGATGGAGAGCATTTGTGAACAGCAGTTTTCAGTTCTTTCCACAGATTCTCGATTGGATTCAGGTCTGGACTTTGACTTGGCCATTCTAACACCTGGATATGTTTATTTTTGAACCATTCCATTGTAGATTTTGCTTTATGTTTTGGATCATTGTCTTGTTGGAAGACAAATCTCTGTCCCAGTCTCAGGTCTTTTGCAGACTCCATCAGGTTTTCTTCCAGAATGGTCCTGTATTTGGCTCCATCCATCTTCCATCTTGACAGTGGGGATGGTGTGTTCAGCTGTGTTGCTTTTACGCCAAACATAACGTTTTGCATTGTTGCCAAAAAGTTCAATTTTGGTTTCATCTGACCAGAGCACCTTCTTCCACATGTTTGGTGTGTCTCCCAGGTGGGTTGTGGCAAACTTTAAACAAAACTTTTTATAGATATCTTTAAGAAATGGCTTTCTTCTTGCCACTCTTCCATAAAGGCCAGATTTGTGCAATATACGACTGATTGTTGTCCTATGGACAGAGTCTCCCACCTCAGCTGTAGATCTCTGCAGTTCATCCAGAGTGATCATGGGCCTCTTGGCTGCATCTCTGATCAGTCTTCTCCTTGTCTGAGCTGAAAGTTTAGAGGGACGGCCAGGTCTTGGTAGATTTGCAGTGGTCTGATACTCCTTCCATTTCAATATTATCGCGTGCACAGTGCTCCTTGGGATGTTTAAAGCTTGGGAAATCTTTTTGTATCCAAATCCGGCTTTAAACTTCTTCACAACAGTATCTCGGACCTGCCTGGTGTGTTCCTTGTTCTTCATGATGCTCTCTGCGCTTTTAACGGACCTCTGAGACTATCACAGTGCAGGTGCATTTATACGGAGACTTGATTACACACAGGTGGATTGTATTTATCATCATTAGTCATTTAGGTCAACATTGGATCATTCAGAGATCCTCACTGAACTTCTGGAGAGAGTTTGCTGCACTGAAAGTAAAGGGGCTGAATAATTTTGCACGCCCAATTCTTCAGTTTTTGATTTGTTAAAAAAGTTTGAAATATCCAATAAATGTTGTTCCACTTCATGATTGTGTCCCACTTGTTGTTGATTCTTCACAAAAAAATACAGTTTTATATCTTTATGTTTGAAGCATGAAATGTGGCAAAAGGTCGCAAAGTTCAAGGGGGCCGAATACTTTCGCAAGGCACTGTATGTTGTCATGTAGTAACCAGAAATATATTTTACATTTGAGATTCTTCAAAGTTTGCCTTGATGACAGATTTGCACGCTATTGGCATTATCACAACCAGCTTCACCTGGAATGCTTTTCCAACAGTCTTGAAAGAGTTCCCATACAGTATATGCTGAGAACCTGTTGGCTGCTTGTCCTTCACTCTGCGGTGCAACTCATCCCAAACCATCTCAATTGGGTTGAGGTCGGGTGATTGTCCTTTGCATGATGGTCCCAAGGGAACATTCTCTGTGGGACCTTTTTATAGTTCCCGGTTTGACCCTGAGGTCGTTTTTAGGATGTTCTTAGGATGTAGTGTCATGGCCCCCTAGAGGTTTTTGTCACGTGATGGTCCCCGTTGTCCCATATTATTATAAGTAAAGTAATTAAATGGTATGGGGGTTTTATGGTAAGTGGTATGCTGTTAATCTAAAATAGTGTTAAAATATGTAATCAATGACAATATAATTACTGCTAGTGCTAACTTTCCAATATGACCCCACCTGAGATTTGGGGTATGCTGAACTTGTAAGTCTGTAGAAAAAAAAAGTCTGTAGAAGTTCAGAAGTCCGTCACACATTCATTACCTATGATACATCTCTGCACTTAGCAAAAGAGTGCCATCTGCACTGTTATTTTAGTTGTCCGTTGACAATTTTGTAATTGATTTCATTTACTTCTTTCAGCAATTTGAGTTTGGATTTTCAGTATAGTTGTCTAATGTTGGTGGGGCATATTATTCTGTTTTAATTTTACTCCCGAATCACCAGCGATGTGTTTGAGACCACCTAAAGCGAGACTAATTCAAGACCGGAGCAAATCGAGACAGAGTCAAGACCGAGACCACAAAATTAGTCCAATTCAAGACATGATTGTAATTTTGTCAAATCAGCACCATAATAAGAGTTCAAAATGTCCAGTATTTCTGTTTTCATATTTCAGAACAACATATGGATTCTGTCGACATTCAGAATATTAAAACAAATGCATGCTGAGGGAAAATAGAACCACTCTACAAATTATTACTAACTCAAACACAGTGGGGAACAATGGGCCTTCTATGCCTTCAGAGAAGGGCTAAGGATTTATAAAATAATGATTATAATAATAATGATAACTTTATTATTTTCAATTATGTTCTGTAGTGGCGATTTTAGCATGTAAATCTTGGTTGGGCAAAAAAAATTTTTTTTTAATGCATTCCAGCAAAGCCAATACACAACACAACACTATTCAGTACATTAATTGCACTACAATGGTGACAAACGGTGCCCACAAACTGTTAGGGCCTACATAAAGCTGTCCCAACAGCAGAGCTTTCTTTTCAGCACCATAGGGTGAATCCTTACCACAGCTACACCTGGCTAACAGCAGAGCCTTATCTGGCAGCAAAACAGTTCATTAGCCTCATTTACTGTCTTTTTAAAAAACATAGTTGATATGGCTGACTTGCTTAAACAAATGTGGTTCTACTGACAATTGAGATTTACAAACTATGGCATAAGGTAACGATGAGCGGATAAGAGGCAATCCGTAATTTCGATTAAGACAATAATGAGCGAGCTAGTACGGACGTTGTCAATATAACTATCTGTTCAACACTTTCGAAATGTACAGCGACAGAATTCAGAACATAGGCCATTCTTGCGGTATTCTCCCTGTACACCTTGTCAGAACCGTACGATACATAAAGGGGGCATATAAGCAAATAATGAAAGCTCTACAATACTCTATTATTATATTTCTCTTAAACAGGCTATAGGCTACATGTGCACCACCAAGTCAGAACAGTAGGCTAAGTTATGAGGGGGAAAGGGACCAAATTATTAGGGTGAGGCACATGGGCTACTAACAACTTACTACACAACATACACTTAGTATTACTTTCCTAGCTACAGTATACATATCTCCCTGGCATATTACATAATTTATGCAGCAGCGTACAATATATTTTTGCACTCACCTTGTTGTGCTGTGCTCACTTTAACAGAAAAGGTGGCACACGGTGGTCCTTCTTGTGGACACATTTTATCATCAAACTTTGTGATCAAAGTCTGACATTCTCTGTATTTATGGTGCTTTCAAGACAACTGGGAACTCGTAAAAAAAACTGTGGTTGAATCATGATGTCAGTGATCTTCAGGTTGGAGTTCCCGACTTGGAATTCCGAGTTGGATGACCATTCAAAATGTATTTTCCCAGACAGAGCTAATTTGTTTCCCAAGTTCCCAGTTGTTTTGAACCCACTTAAGTCTGAGATTTCCCAGTTCTTAGATTCCAGTTGTTTTGAATGACGCAGAAGTCGTGCTGGATTGACAGCATGGCCAATGTATTCAACCTTTTCTAGCCCATGGTGTGTTGCGAGTGAATGTTTATCTTTTTCAACTTGGAAAAGAGACCGTTATACCCAGACTTGAACCACACAACCTCTACACTGAAAAGCAGAATAGTGATTACTTTTCAAAGCTTGCAGTTAGCCACTGATTCCTTCTAAACCACTAATTGTAGAATTTGTGATTTCCAACTTGTTGTGTAAGGTTTATGTCCAATGGCCGATGAGAGCCAATACGTTTTATCTGTAATTGTTCTTCATATGACAACGATTGAAAAGGATTTGCCAGTAGATTTTTGACTTGATTCATGATTATGAATGCTTTCTAGCTAATATTTTGAAAGTATGATGTTGACATGATCAGTCCAATCAAAGCTATGTATTTTATCTGTTGCCAATGACTTTAAGCCTTCGTGGATGGGCACTTCTAATGTAAATCTATGGCAGCACCAAAGGGGATTGAGTTTTTGAGCTCTCCCTGTAGAATTTGCAGTGACGTAGTGCCCCCATGAGTGACAGAACACTGAGCCAAACACAGCACAACTAGAGAACATTACCAACCCCTATGCTCTATATTTTCTGCTGGCTGCCCCACCACCACAGAAAGCACTGAGATTTGCTGAAACGCATGCATTTTTGAGCTGCATGTTTGTGTGTGGCTTTATTAACTAAAACAAAATGTTTTACATTGTTTGGAAACAGATATGTGGCACTTATTAATGCCACAATAACTTGAAAAACAGGCACAACAAAAATAATGATATGTACAGTTGAAGTCGGAAGTTTACATAAACCTTAACCAATTACATTTAAACTCAGTTTTTCACAATTCCTGACATTTAATCCGAGTAAAAATTGACTGTCTTAAGGTCACCTCTTTATTTTGAGAATGTGAAATGTCAGAATAATAGTAGAGAGAATGATTTATTTAAGCTTTTATTTCTTTCATCACATTCCCAGTGGGTCAGAAGTTTACATACACTCAATTAGTAATTGGTAGCATCGCCTTTAAATTGGTTAACATGGGTCAAATGTTTTGAGTAGCCTTCCACAAGCTTCCCACAATAAGTTGGGTGAATTTTAGCCCTTTCGTCCTGACAGAGCTGGTGTAACTGAGTCAGGTTTGTAGGCCTCCTTGCTCGCACATGCTTTTTCAGTCCTGCCCACAATTTTTCTATAGGATTGAGGTCAGGGCTTTGTGATGGCCTCTCCAATACCTTGACTTTGTTGTCCTTAAGCCATTTTGCCACAACTTTGGAAGTATGCTTGGGGTCATTGTCCATTTGGAAGATCCATTTGTGACCAAGCTTTAACTTCCTGACTGATGTCTTGAGATGTTGCTTCAATATATCCACATAATTGTCCTTCCTCATGATGCCATCTATTTTGTGAAGTGCACCAGTCCCTCCTGCAGCAAAGCACCCCCACAACGTGATGCTGCCACCCCCGTGCTTCAAGGTTGGGATGGTGTTCTTCGGCTTGCAAGCCCTCCCCCTTTTTCCTCCAAACATAACGATGGTTATTCTGGCCAAGCAGTTCTATTTTTGTTTCATCAGACCAGAGGACATTTCTCCAAAAAGTATGATCTTTGTCCTCATGTGCAGTTGCAAACCATAGTCTGGCTTTTTTATGGCGGTTTTGGAGCAGTGGCTTGCTGAGCGGCCTTTCAGGTTATGTCGATATAGGACTTGTTTTACTCTGGATATAGATCATTTTCTACCTGTTTCCTCCAGCATCTTCACTCTGGATATAGATCATTTTCTACCTGTTTCCTCCAGCATCTTCACAAGGTCCTTTGCTGTTGTTCTGGTGTTGATTAGCACTTTTTGCACCAAAGTATGTGCATCTCTAGGAAACAGAATGCATCTCCTTCCTGAGCGGTATGACGGCTGTGTGGTCCCATGGTGTTTATACTTGCGTACTATTGTTTGTACAGAATCAAATAAATTCTCTGTAATTATTATTAAGTGATTAAACTAATCATGTAAATGTAATTAACTAGGAAGTCGGGGCACCAAGGAAAATCTTCAGATTACAAAGTTATAATTTTCCTAATATAACTCTTCAGATATTTTAATATCTGATCGATTAGTCTTCTAATTAATTAATTATTATTTACCTCACGTTAGTCCCATTCCAAATGTCGTAAAATGGTGGTTATCTGCACGAACCCAGCCTTTACTATGAATCATCCATACATCAATTGTCTTAATCATTTATTTACTAACTAACTAAATAATCACAGAAATGCATAAACAAACAACACAGTAGATATGGTTACAATGAAATGATAGGGAAGGTTCCCTTGTGGGCTAAGCTGATATGGCGGATTGGCAGACAAAGGCAAGTGGGTGTGGACTGAAAGGCAGGAAAGAACAGAAGGAGTCGTTACACAGTTGATAATTATATTAATTGAAATGCTATTCCTTTGCACATGAATGCTCACTCATTCGGGAATAATTGCAATCAATGTATATATTCACACCCAGTGTGTCGTCGTGATCTCTGTTGGAATCGTCAGTCCTTCTGTTGGAAAGTTCATCCGAGCGTCTCTCTGCTTCCCTGAAGTCTTTCTTGGTTAGAATGGCTACTTCAGAGTACCATTCAGACATGTTCTTATAAAATAGATGTTTCGGCAGTTGTCGGTCTTCACATCCCAGGTTGACATCATTTCTAGTTGCAGACTAGTCATTAGCATCTAGGATTCACTCTTATTCTGTCGGTATCGATAGTCTCAGAGTTTAACAATTTCCCGCCGAGTAGCCAATGCTCCACTCTTAGCTTATACTGAGGTTTTTGTGGTCTGAACTCAACCTGTGCCCCCATGGTGTCCATCGAGATACACGTGATCTGAAGAGGAATTCTTCAGGAGCAGGTTTTATTCGTAACAGTAGATAAGGGCTGTCCCATGAACCAGATCATGTCTGTGCTCATGGGGGCGGGCCAAGGACTTAGTTAAATTTTAAAGGGAACATTACATCATTTCACAAATAGTTTAATCTTTACTCATACATTTTACACAATAATTAGACGCAAAACCTCACAACAGAGGCACCTGTATAAACAGAGTTATGGTAATGTGGCTGTAATGTATTCATCAATAAGTGCATCGATGTCGTCGTCCCCACAGTGACTGTACGTACATATCCCAACCAGAAGCCATGGATTACAGGCAACATCTGCATTGAGCTAAAGGCTAGAGCTGTCACTTTTAAAGAGCAGAAGACTAATCTGGACGCTTATAAGAATTCCCGCTATGCCTCCAGACGAACCATCAAACAAGCAAAGCGTCAATACAGGATTAAGATTGAATCCTACTACACCGGCTCTGAGGCTCATCAGGTGTGGCAGGGCTTGAAAACTATTACGCACTACAAAGGGAAACCCAGACGCGAGCTGCCCAGTTATGTGAGCCTACCAGAAGAGCTAAATGCCTTTGATGCTCGATTCGAGGCAAGCAACACTGAAGCATGCACAAGAGCACCAGCTCTTCTGGATGACTGTGTGATAACGCTCTCAGTAGCCAATGTGAACAAAACCTTTAAACAGGTCAACAGTCACAAGGCCGCTGGGCCAGACGGATTACCAGGATGAGTACTCAAAGCCTGCGCGGACAAATTGTCAAGTGTCTTCACTGACATTTTCAACCTCTCCTTGTCCGAGTCTGTAATACCTCATGTTTCAAGCAGACCACCATAGTCCCTGTACCCAAGGAAGTTAAGGTAACCTGCCTAAATGATTACCACCCCGTGGCACTCACGTCGGTAGCCATGAAGTGCTTTGAAAGGCTGGTCATGGCTCACATCAAAAGCATCCTCCCGGACACCCTAGTTCCACTCCAAATCACATACCGCCCCAACAGATCCACAGATGACGCAATCTCAATCGCACTCCACACCACCCTTTCTCACCAGGACAAAAGGAGCACCTATGCGAGAATCCTGATCATCAACTACAGCTCAGCGTTCAACACCATAGTGTCCACGAAGCTCATCACTAAGCTAAGGACTCTGGGACTAAACACCTCCCTTTGCAACTGGATCCTGGACTTCCTGACATGCCACCCCCAGGTGGTAACAGTAGACAACAATACGTCTGCCATGCTGATCTTTAACACTGGGGCCCCTCAGGGGTGTGTACTTAGTCCCCTCGTGTATTCCCTATTCACCAGCGACTGCATGGCCAAACACAACTCCAACACCGTCATGAAGTTTGCAGACGACAAAAGTGATCACAGACGATGATGAGACAGCCTATAGAGAGGATGTCAGAGAACTGGTAGTGTGGTGCCAGGACAACAACCTCTCCCTCAATGTGAGCAAGACGAAGGAGCTGATTGTGGACTACAGGAAAAGGCGGGCCGAACAGGCCCCCATTAACATCGATGGGGCTGTAGTGGAGCGGGTCGAGAGTTTCAAGTTCCTTGGTGTCCACATCATCAACTAACTATCATGGTCCAAACTTACCAAGACAGTCGTGAAGAGGGCACAACAAAACATTTTCCCCCTCAGGAGACTGAAAAAATGTGGCATGGGCCCCCAGATCCTCAAAAGGTTCCTGACCGGTTGCATCACCGCTTGGTATGGCAACTGCTCAGCATCTGACCGTAGGGTGGTACAGAGGGTAGTGCAAATGGCCTAGTACATCACTGGGGCCAAACTTTCTGCCGTCCAGTACCTATATAATAGGCAGTGTCAGAGGAAAGCCCATAAAATTGTCAGAGACTCCAGTCAGCCAAGTTATTGACTGTTTTCTCTTCTAGTGGTACCGGAGTGCCAAGTCTAGGACCAAAAGACTCCTCAACAGCTTCTACCCCCAAGCCATTAGACTGCTAAACAATTAATGCTAATCACGGTTTGTTTGTTACCTATGCATAGTCACTCCGCCTCCAACCTACATGTACATACTGTATTACCTCAACTAGCCTGTACCCCTTCACACTGACTTAGTACCGGTGCCCCCTGTAAATAGCCTCGTTATTGTTAATCGTATTGTGCTACTTTTTACTATTACTTTTTTTTGCCTACTTGGTAAATATTTTCTTCTTGGACTGCATTGTTGGTTAAGGTCTTGTAAGTAAGCATTTCACAGTAAAGTCTACACTTTATTATCTCGAGAGACAATCAAGGCGAAACAACATGGTTGTGGACGGAATTTCAGAATCTCCACATAAGACCTTCACGGAATCAGAGGACAAAGTGAGGGAAATGATCTCGAAGAAACTGAAGATGGACCACTTGAAGATTGAGGTGGAGTGCACCCACAGTACTGGAAAACCCACCACCGGCCCAGGTGACAAGGCCAGGCCGATAGTGGTGAAGTTCCTGAGGGTCAAGGACAAGGTAGCTGTTCTAGAAAGAGCCAAGAACTTGATAGGAACATATACCTTCCTCAACGAGGACTATCCTGAAGCTGTGTGCCAGAAGAGGACAGAACTGATCCCACCCATGAAAGCTGCGTAAGGACATTGCTTACATCCGTTATAGCAGGCTCATTGTCCACCTTCCCTCCCAAAAGCCTGGAAGGGATGAGAGAGCCAAGCCTATGGGTTCTTAGCTTCAAACCAGCAAACACACACACACTTACACACACAAACTGATTAATGAAGTGCTGAATGTATATATTTTTTCCTCTTGCTTTGTTTGCTCTTTTCTATTTGAAGTCTATCTCTGAAAATCACCCATATTAATATATGTAGCCTTAGAAATAAGGTTTATGAAATCTGTAACTTGCTGTAACATTAATAGATTAGCCAATTTGGAGACTCAGTTAGATAATTAATTTGATGATACAGCAGTAGCAAGACAAGGATATAACATCTGTTGTGTAAATATGCAGAGCCATATCCCTGTAATGCTTAGAGAAGCTCTTATGTCAAGTGTTATTGAAGTGTTGTCATTGCAGGTTCACCTGGCACATCTAAATCCTTTTCTTTTGGGGTGTTGCTATAGGCCACCAAGTGCTCACAGTCAGTATCTAAATAATATGTGTGAAATGCTTGATAGTGTATGTGATGTAAACAGAGAGGTCTACTTTCTTGAGGACCTGAATTAGCTGTCCGCTCAAGAGGAAGCTTCTCACTGTAACCAGTGCCTGCTATCTGGTTCAGGTTATTAATAAACCTACCAGGGTGTTTACAAACACTACAAGAACAACGTCATCTACATGTATTGATTACATTTTTACTAATACTCTAGAACTTTGTCTTAGAGCTGTATCCGTACCTATTGGATGCAATGATCACAATATAGTGGCTATATCCAGGAAGGCCAAAGTTCCAAAAGCTGGGCCTAAAATAGTATCTAAGAGATCATACAAAAGATTTAGCTGTGACTCTTATGTGGATGATGTTAAACATATTTGTTGTTCTGATGTGATTAATAAGCAGCATCCAGATGCTGCACTTGATAAATGTATGAAATTGCTTCTTCCAATTATTGATTAACATGCTATTAACATCATGTTAATTAAGAAACTGACTGTTAGAATTGTTAAGGCTCATTGGATTGATGAGGAATTTGAAAACTGTATAATTGAAAGAGATGGGGTCAAGGGAGTGGCTAATAAGTCTGGCTGCACATCTGACTGGCTGACTTACTGCAAATTGAGAAATGATGTGACTAAACTCAACAAAATGAAGAAATTGTATTATGAAGCCAAGATCAATGACATAAAGAATGATGGAAAAAAACTTTGGAGTACTTTAAATTAAATTATGGGCAGAAAGACAAATTCAACTTCAATTTCATCAAATCAGATGGCTTATTCATAACCAAAAACATTTGATGTTGCCAATTATGTTAATAATACTTAATTGGCAAAGTGGGCAAACTTAGGCAGGAAATGCAAACAATGAACAGTGAGCCATCGTACTTATATATATAAAAATGAATAATGAAGGAAACGTGTTGCAAGTTTGAATTTTGTAAAGGATGGGAGAGGATGAAAAATTACTGTTATCGATCAATAATGACAAACCTCCTGGCATTGACAACTTAGATGGACACATCTACCTGTCATATCTTTAACCTTAGCCTAGAGGAAAGTCTTTGTCCTCAGACCTGGAGGGAGGCCAAAGTCATTCCGCTACCAGAGTGGCAAAGCGACATTTACTGGTTCCAACATTATACACATCAGCCTGCTGCCAGCTCTTAGCAAACTTTTGGCAAAAATTGTGTTTGAACAAAAACGATGCTACTTCTCTGTAAACGAATGAACAACAGACTCTCAACATGTTTATAGAAAAGGGCACTCAACATGTACTGCACTGACACAAATGACTGATGATTGGTTAAAATAAATAGATAAGAAGAAGATTGTGGGAGCTGTACTGTTAGATTTCAGTGAAGCCTTTGATATTATTGACCATGAAAACTTATGTATGCTGATGATTCAACCATATACGCATCAGCAACAGCTAATACAAATGTAAAAAACCTTAACAAAGAGTTAAAAGTCTGTTTTGGAATGGGTGGTCAGTAATAAACTGGTCCTGAACAGCTCTAAAACTGAGAGCATTGTACTTGGTGCAAGTTCTAGACCTCAGCTGAATCTGGTGATGAATGGTGTGGCGGTTGAACAAGTTGAGGAGACTAAATTACTTAGTGTTACCTTAGATTGTAAACTGTCATGGTCAAAACATAATAGATTCAATGGTTGTAAAGATGAGGAGAGGTCTGTCTGTAATAAAGAGATGCTCTGCTTTTTTGACACAACATTCCACAATTAAAGTCTTGCTGGCTCGAGATTTATATTATCTTGATTATTGTCCAGGCATATGGTCAAGTGCTGCAAAGAAAGACCTAGTTAAGTTACATACTGGCCCAGAACAGAGCGGCACATCTTGCTCTTCATTGTAATCTGAGTGCTAATATTAATACTATGCATGCCAGTCTCTCTTGGCGAAGAGTTGAGAAAAGACTGACAATGCCACATCTTGTTTTTAAGAAAAATGTATGTTAGAAATGTCAAATTGTTTGCATAGTCAACTTACGCGGAGCATTGACACACATACTTACCCTACCAGACATGCCACCAGGGGTCTTTTCACAGTCCCAAGATCCATAACAAATTCAAGGAAACGTACAGTATTATACAGAGCCATAAGTGCATGGAACTCCCTTCCATCTTATATAGCGCAAGTGAGCAGCAAACCTGGTTTGAAAAAACAAATTAAGCAACACCCCACGGCAAAATGAGTATCACCATGTGTCATACTTGTTGTGTGTATGTACTAACATGTATGTGTAACTGATATATGCACAGGCATACTACATTTTAATGTTTTTAAATGTATGAACATTTTATAAAGTATTTTGTCTGTAATGTCTTTTTCATTATATGTCGGACCCCAGTAAGACTAGCTGTCTCTATTGGCGTCAGCTATGGAGATCATGTAAAGGGTGCGTAATCGGTGGCAGGGAAGTCAGAAGCAGGAGAGCAGGACTTGGTAATAGCCGCGGTGAAGGTCTGCGCTGGCTTTCTGGCGCAGCACGGCCCGCTGGAGGTGAACATGGGCGGCGTCCCAAGTCTCCTCCGCGTGCCTGAACCAGTCGTCCACCTCAGGAGCCTGACTCTGATGCCAAGGCACCAGAACCGGCTGGTACCCCAGTACGCACTGGAAGGGGGAGAGGTTAGTGGAGGAGTGGCGGAGCGAATTCTGAGACATCTCGGCCCAGGGCACGAACGCTGCCCACTCCCCGGCCAATCCTGGCAATACGACCGCAGAAACCTACCCACATGCTGGTTCACTCTCTTCACCTGCCCATTACTCTCAGGATGAAACCCTGAGGTAAGGCTGATCGAGACCCCTAGACGTTCCATGAACGCCTTCCAGACCCTCGAAGTGAACTGGGGACCTCGATCAGACACTACATCCTCAGGCACCCCGTAGTGCCGGAAGATGTGCGTAAACAAGGCCTCGGCAGTCTGTAGGGCCGTAGGGAGACCGGGCAGAGGGAGGAGACGGCAGGACTTAGAGAACCCGATCCACAACGACCAGGATCGTGGTGTTTCCCTGTGAGGGGGGAGGTCGGTAAGAAAATCCACCGAAAGGTGCGACCAAGGCCACTGTGGAACTGGTAAGGGGTGTAGCTTCCCTCTGGGCAGGTGCCTGGGAACCTTACACTGGGCGCACACCGAATAGGAGGAAACATAAATCCTCACGTGCTTGGCCAAGGTAGGCCACCAGTACTTCCCAACCAAACAGCGCTCCATCCGACCGATCCCAGGATGACCAGAGGAGGGTGACGTGTGGGCCCAATAGATCAACCGGTCATGGACAGCAGACGGAACATACAGACGCCCAGCGGGACGATGGAGGGGAGCCGGCTCTGCACGTAACGCCTGCTCAATGTCCGCGTCCAGCTTCCACACTACCGGCGCCACCAGGCAGGATGCCGGGAGTACGGGAGTGGGATCCATGAGCCGCTCCTATGTGTCATACAGACGTGACAGTGCGTCTGCTTTCACATTTTGGGAACCTGTGGCAGACTCCCACCACAGTAAAGGAAGTGCAGCGGTTCCTAGGGTTTGCCAATTACTAAAACCCATGGAGATCTCCTGGGCGCTCCTCGTCCCCTGCCTCAGATGGAAGAGACGTTCACCTTTGGGTGGATGGTTGAAGACTGCCCGGAAGTGGAGGGTGAAATCCTCGAAATGGTCCAGCGCCGCATCTCCTTCTCCCCACACGGCGTTGGCCCACTCCAAGGCTTTCCCAGAAAGGCACAAGATGAGGGCGGACACCTTCTCACGACCTGAAGGAGCCGGGTGGACGGTTGCCAGGTATAGGTCAACCTGTAACAGGAAACCCTGGCAACGTGCAGCCGTCCCGTCATACACCCGGGAAGGGCGAGACGAATCCCACTGTGACCGGGTGAAGGGGTGGCGAGTAATGGAGACCCTGGTTGTGCTGGTGGAGGCGCTGGAGGAACTCCCTGTCTCACCCACCGGTCCATAGTTTGGACAACGCGGTCCATGGCGGCGCCAAGATGGTGGAACATCGCCGCATGCTCCCGGACGCACTCCTCGACCCCTATTCCAGGGGCACCTGCTCCTGCTGACTCCATATAGTTGGTGTGGGATTCTGTAAGGGGTGCGTAATCGGTGGCAGGGAAGTCAGACGCAGGAGAGCAGAACTTGGAAATAGCCGGAGCAGTTTAATAACAAAACACATGGCATAAAAATAACATGAATAATTAGGTAGAAAAATTCCGTCGCGCACCAAACAACAGGTGCACAAGCACTTACAATAAACAATCCCACACAAAGATGCGGAGGAAACAGAGGGTTAAATACACACCAAATGATTGAGGGAATTGAAACCAGGTGTGAGGAAAAACAAGACAAAACACATGGGAAATGAAAAGTGGATCGATGATGGCTAGAAGACCGGCGATGCCGACCGCCGAGCGCCGCCCGAACAAGGAGGGGACTCGACTTCGGCGGAAGTCGTGACAGATCCTAATAAGTCAAATCAAAAACATGCTGACATATCTAGGCCTTTATACTTAGGCCTGAACGAATCTACATATTGTCAGAAATGTCATCTATAGTCATTACCTGATCAGTCATGTATTGGTATAAAAAAGCATAATTTCAATAGATATCTGTTAGGACCGACGCTGGAGTAGAGAATCAGGTACGGGGAGTCAAACATTTTATCGAAACAGACATGGAACAAGACAGGATCAGCGTCAGCACACGAGTATACAAGGACATATGACAATCAATGTTGAGGCGGGGAACAGAGCGGGGTAATGACAGATATAGGGGAGGTAATGACAGAGGTATTTGAGTCCAGGTGAGTCCAAAATTCGCTGATGCGCGTGACGGGGGAATGCAGGTGTGCGTAATGATTGTGGAAGGAGTACGTAATGCTGGGGAGCCTGTCGCCCTCGAGCACCAAGGGGGAAGAGCGGGAGCAGGCGTGACAATAGCCTTACATGATATGTAATATTCATCCTAGCATGTCTGATCAAAAATTGGTCTAAATCCGACTCATGAATTGTCCGGCATCCAACTTATTTTACCGGTTCAGTCGCCAAAAATCATTGTGGTTCTTCACATGAAGGTGACATACAGTATCTGAACATACATTTAGACCATATTCAGTAGTAGTCTATACAAGGCACAGAAAGGCAAAGATCGTCATATTTAATCCAAGTTGTTATTTCCAAAGCACATCTCTGCTATTTCTGTTTAAAAAATGCAGCATCGGAAAAATCCAGATCTCCAATCACAACACATTTTCTGTAAAGATGCAAATGTAGGCCAATCTTTGCAAAACATTTCATTTATGAATTTAACAGAAAATAAAGGTTGCACACCCTCAACGCCTCTGCCTGCCCTGTTTCTTATTCGTAGTAATACCAATATCATATTTACAGAATGTCTAAAAGACACTTCTGGATTTGGAATGTGTCAGGATATGGTGTGTATCCTGACAAAACTGAAATGATGCTTTGGAAATGGTCTGTATTGTCTGTAATCTCAAAATCATGTAATGTAACGATATCCCCTGATATGGAACCTTTTCGCCCAGTGAAACCTGCAGGGGACCATGACACAACGTCTCAAGAACATCCTAGACAGCACTAGACAAGGGACAGGACTAGACAAGACCTCCTGGAGACCATGACACAACTTCCTGATGACTTTAGGCCACCATTGTGTGATGTCCCGGGGACGTCCTAACAACTCATTATTGTTTGCAGGTACATCTAAAATTATATCCCTGCCTTTTACGTTTTTTTTGCGCTGATAACCATTGCGCTACGTTTTTGCCATTTGAATACCATTCAAAAAGCTTTAAAAAGTTTTTAAAAACAGTACGGTTACTTCCAAAGCAACATGGCTCTATTCCACACTGACACTTCAGATTTGCCCCAAAGCAAGATCGCTCCGTTCCATAGTCTGTCTGTGGAGTGAAGGAAGGAAGTCAGACAGGAGATGTCTCTTTCTCTAGGCCCTCTTTGACTCCCCCTCACACATCTGAAGATCTAGGACAGCGTTTCCCAATACATTGATTTTGCATAAATACGTAGGTAGCATAGTGGGTGTACTGTAAAAATGTGTTGATGATAGGTAGGCGTAACAGGATACTGCTTCTGAATCTATCCTGTCATTGTACACCAACACCAGCTGGCCTTTGTAGGATTTCATGTCCATAAAGACTAGAGTCCATAGAGACAGCTGTTATGATAAGAAGGATGCTCTAATACAGTGCTAACTAGTACTATAGACCTGTACCACCAGGGTGGCACAATACACACTTGCATTGAGGCATAAATAAATACAGTACACACACACTTAAGACACAAACTCACACACGCACACACACACACACACAGTATATGAAAGCGGCCCAGGTGAGTGGTCCAGGTGTTGCTGGGAGGGTAAATTACAGGCGTTTGGAGAAGAAGTATTCTAGCAGCCAGCTGCTTCCTGTTTTATTCTCTGTGGCCACTGCCCCCACCCTCTGTCTCTCCCCCCTTTCTCTCTCTCTCTCTCTCTCTCTCTCTCTCGCTCTCTCTCCCCACAGAAACCTGCCTGGGTTATTACTGAGGGTGGGAGGGTGTAATGTGAGACAGTTTTATTTCTCGCCTGCTTCACTCACCTGTGTGTGTGCTTGGCACATTGGTTTCACAGCATTTCTCACCTGTGGGTGTGTGCCTGCCTGTGTCTGTGTGCCTGTGTCTGCCTGCGTGCGTTTGTCTCTACAATGTGACGTGTGTGTATGTGTATGGTTTCATTCCTCACACGTCTGTGCTCTCAACAGGCAGGCAGGCAGGCAGGTAAGTCTCTTAATGTGCCTTCACTCTGTGCGCCCCACCAATATCATTACAGAAGAGGCTCCTGGGTAATAGCAGAGTGTGGCCGGGTCCTGTCTGCTGCTATCGACACCGTTCTGACCCACACATCTGGAGCACGACCAGGTTGTGTGTGTGTTTTTAGTTGGGTCCGAAATTATTGACACCCTTGATAAAGATGAGCAAAAATTACTGTATAGAATAAATCTATATTTTATGCAACAAAAAATGTCTTATGAGAATGCATAAGCAGAATACAGTCCCATACCTACTGTAAATTCTAGTGGTGGATTTTTGGTGTTATGGGGCTATTTTGCTTCCACTGATCCTGGGGCCCTTGTTAAGGACAATGGCACCATGAACTTTACCAGGTACCAGGACATTCTAGCCAAAAACTTGGTTGCCTCTGCCAGGAGGCTGAAACTTGGCCACAAGTGGATCTTCGAGCAAGACAATATCCCCATGCACACATCAAAATAAAAATATTGGCCACAAAATCAACATTTTGTAATGGCCGTCTCAGTCTCCGGACTACGACCCGATTGAAAACCTGTGGTTTGAATTGAAGAGGGCAATTCATAAGCACAGACGAAGGATATGGAGGAATGTTTTAAGATTGCTCCAATGTGTTCTCCAATCTCATCAAACATTTTAGAAAAAGGCTCAGTGCCGCTTTCTTCGCAAGGTGAGGTATTGAAAGGTATTTGAAAACAGGTGTGTCAATATTTTTTACCCCTACCTTTTGGAGGTAAAGATTACTTGTTCAACATCTCTGTCTTGGAACAATTGTATTGCACATCTTGATCAAGGGTGTCAATAAATTCTGAACCTCACTGAGTGTGTGTGTGTGTGCGTGTGCGCGTGTGTGTGTGTGTGTGAGCGTGTGTGTGTGTGCGTGTGTGTGTGTGTGTGTGTGTGAGCGTGTGCGTGTGTGTGTGTGTGTGTGTGTGTGTGTGAGCGTGTGCGTGTGT
This sequence comes from Oncorhynchus clarkii lewisi, assembly GCF_045791955.1. Taxonomy (NCBI): domain Eukaryota; kingdom Metazoa; phylum Chordata; class Actinopteri; order Salmoniformes; family Salmonidae; genus Oncorhynchus; species Oncorhynchus clarkii. The sequence continues at coordinate 5,208,156 of NC_092160.1, read as the reverse complement.
GTGTGTGTGTGTGTTTTGTGTGAGCGTGTGTGTGTGTGTGAGCGTGTGTGTGTGTGTGTGTGTGTGAGCGTGTGCGTGTGTGTGTGTGTGTGCGTGTGTGTGTGTGTGTGTGTGTGTGTGTGTGAGCGTGTGCGTGTGCGTGTGTTCAACTACATGTAGTTCAAATAGTCATTTATTTAAATTTTGCAGATGCTTGGTGGCAGTTGAACTAAATTCAATTCTTGATGGTGTTTTCAGTTGTTAATAATATATATATATATATATTTTTACCATGTAGCGGTGTAGCTAACTACTGGAACTACACACTTCTTAAAAATACAAAAAATGAAAATATGGCGTGAAAATATGCGTGAAGTATGAAATATGAAATATGCGTGAGTGAGTGAGTGAGAGAGAGAGAGAGCATGATTGACAGTGATACAAGTTTATTTCATTATAATAATTACAGTGTTTTGAAAAGATTAGCACCTTGTCTTCAAGAGTACATTTTACTATGGTCACCCTGGAAAGCTTCTGAGCAGGCCGTCTTTACGCGATTGTAATGTGTGTGTGTGTGTGCGTGTGTGTGTGTGTGTGTTTGTCCACTAATGTGTGTGTTGGTGGGTCTGGAATTAATCACTAAGCTATTACTGTAGCATTTAGCTACACTTGGCCTCATGAAAATCAATATTGTATTAATGTAAATTGATAACCATAAGGATATCAGATGATTCTGATGATGGAATAGCATCACATCTTATGTAACCATCCTCAGGATGGCAGCGAATAGAAAAGGAGATAGCGTGTTACTTTCTTCCCCTCATCATCACACATGCATACACACACACACACATACAAACACACTGACCGTGTTAAGTATGGCACTCCGCAGAGAGGTGTGGGAGCAACTGCCGTCGCTGAGCGCTTGCCATGCACGCTTGGACGGGCCTCAGACTTGACACGGTTTTCCTCATGTTTAACAGAGCTGTAGTATTCCCTGTACGAACACTGAGCAAACGACTGGATCATGTAATGTCGTAATGTCTGTCTAAAGAGAGTGTAACATTACATTGCACAACGTTACAGCAGTGTGTGTGTGTGTGTGTGCGTGTGTGTGTGTGTGCGTGTGTGTGTGTGTGTGTGTGTGTGTGTGTGTGTGTCTGTGTGTGTGTGTGTGTGTGTGTGCGCTGTGAGTGTGTGCGACTGCATGTCGGCGATGTGCGTGTTTGTGTGTATGCATGCTGTGGTACCAAACTGGGCTCTTATGAACAGAAAACATGGCTTGATGCTGCTTGATTAATATGATGATCTGTAGCCATGTGAGTGTGTTGGGCTGTAGTTCATTTGGTCCTGCCTCCCCTAGGCAGAGCTAATTGAATAAGCCACGGTGTGTGCTTCTATATTCAGCCATGACACCAGAATATTGGAGCTCATTACGCTAAACAGGAGACTTCAGGGCAGAGGAGCCATTGGAGGAGGAGCCAATCACGTGAGAGGAATGGTATTTCTTCAAATGAGGGAGACATTGAATAGATGAAGGATGAATAGATGTGTGTAGACTGTAGTCTCTGGCCTTTCTGCATGGAGAATCAGAGACAGAGAGTTTTTTTCTCTCCATTCAACTGCAATTTGATATGATCTTCCTCAATTTGGGTAATGGTTGTAATTTTGTTTATAGTGTGTCCACCTACATCATTAACCATGTGAAGTGGTTGCTCCGAAATGTACAGTGTTGTCTTATACACAAGCAGACACGCACGTGCACACGCACATACCCAAACACACACACACACACATGCACCCACACACACACACTGCAATCATCCCCATCTCCCAGTGGCTTTAGCTGGGTGCTAATTCCTGTGGGATGGCTGATATGTAGCATTAGGCTGATCCATACTGATTTAGCTGGAATAGAAAAGGATGGAGGGATGGAGAGAGGGGGAGAGGGAGAGCGGGAGAAATGAACGGGGTCTGCTCTGGCTTAGAAAGTCATATTGGGAGTTGAAGTATTGGGTAATTCTTGCCTGTTCTTCTCGATCCCCAGTTACCAATCAGATTCAGTTCAACTGCTTGTGTAACCGTGGGCCGTATGTACTTGTATTTGTGTAACTTATGCACAGTGTTTGTGCACCGACGTACGTGCTTATATATGTCTGTCTGTGTTTGTGTCTGTGTGTTTATTTGTCTAGCATTTGTTTGTATGGGACTAAGTCTGTGTCAAGAGACACGTTAGAACTATTTCGTACAGATATGCAAATCAGCAGAATGAGATCTGTGAAGGATGGTGATGGTTATTGTTGTTGTTGTTGTTAGCTAAGCCACGATTGGCTGTTGATGGCTCAGTGTGTGTATGTGTTTGTTTCTCTCTCTCCCAGACTGGCATTGTACAAGCCCCCTCAGGGACACACGCAGGAGGACGCAAGGACAGCCTTCGACAGCCTCTCCAGCGACATCTTTATGTCTTTGTGTCAGGATGCGTGATGTACTGACAGTTCTTAGCAAACACACACACACAATGGCCTAGCTAGGTGAACACACACAAACACGGGTGTGTGTGTGTGCGTGTGTGCACACAGTCTTGTATAACTAACCTTGTAGATACACACTATTCAGTCCCATTCAAAAACCTAAACCTAACCCTAACCTTTACCCAAAAAACTAACCTCAACCCTAACTGCTAACCCTAGTGCTAAAACTAACCTTAGCTCCTAATTCTAACCCTAACACTAATTATAATCTGAACACTACACCACCTAGAAATATAATTTGACCTTGTGGGGACTAACAAAAATGATCCCAGTTGGTCCCCACAAGTATAGTTAAACACGCACACACACACACACACACGCACACACACACACACACACACACACACACACACACACACACACACACACACACACACACACACACACAATGGCCAGGCTTGCTGAACACACACGATGGCCTAGCTAGCTGATCCGCAGACATTGTGACTCCAATTCAGGGTCTCAGAGATCAGAATGCATGCTACTATAGTTGAGAGTTTTGGAGTGTGAGCCAGATAGAGTGGCGAATGAGGTGAGCCCTCACCTTCCTTAAAAGGAACCACTCTCCTACCTCTGGTTATTCTCGCTTCTCTTCCTCATGAAGAACATTAGTCTCTTGTTCTTCTCAGATCTACTGGTTCCCTGTTTCCTGCGTAACTGCTCACAAGTGAACAGTGAAGGATATCGCTGCCGAGCATAGGTCTTTAGACCCTGTAGAGAAGTTGAGTACTGACCGTAATGCTTTCGTTTCATGTAGGAGATCCTTTTCTACTTTTCAGTGACTGTTGGTAGCTAGCTTCACAGCTACAGTAGCTATTGAGACTCGGTTAGCCCATGTTGCAAGGCTAACTTGGGTAGATCGCTAAGAGGCAAGCTACCCTCACTTGCATAACCTACCTGCAAAACGGTAGCACTGCTAGCTCCCTACTCTCTTCTGGTTTAACCGACCGTCTCAGCCTCAGGGCTCCTTCAGTCATGGGAGAACACTATTTGAAGGCTGTCCCCATGGGGTTTCCTTCAACCATCACTGAGCTAGCCACGGCACACCTTCACCACGAGGTAGCTGCTAGTTACCTAATGCCCCACTAGCAGCTATAGTGTTCTACTGTGCTGATTATTGCTAGCTGTTAGCCGCAATGCTTCTAACTAGCTAGCTTTTTACACTGTTTGCACAAGGTACTATTTGCTAGCCACAAGCCGCAAGGCTTCTAAGTAGCTAGTCTATGCCCTCTACATGTTGTTGTTGTTGTCTTACAACAGGTGTTACTCTGTCCCCCTAGCAATCCTTGTTCTTCACAATGGCCACTGCTAGCCCGTCCCAGGATAGCCTAGCAGTCAAACTCCCACATTCTTGGGCTTGCGGTTCCATGATTGCGGGGAAAGATTCTCAGCCTCTATGTGGGTCTAAAAAGGAGGCTTAAACGTGCTTCTGTATCTGCAGCCCCTCTGACCTCTGAGCCAACAGTGACAGCTGAGGTTCAGCTCCCCGCAAACGAGCCCAGTTGGGGCGAGGCCATGGATAGCCTCGACTCCCTCCCCTCCCTGTCTGATAGTTAAGGGATGATGGGATTAGTCTCCTCCCATCTCATACAGCCTCTGTTTTTAAGAAGACATACAAGGCCTCAGGCCAAGTAGTCAGAGCTATCAATGTGAACTCTTTTTTTTTGCCATATGTCGAAGGAGACACCGTAGAGTTGTCAACCGTGATGGAGAGGTCTTGGAGAGGGTGGGCCTTCCCTGGGAGGAATAGTAGCTTTGTCTTGTCGAGGTTGAGCTTGAGCTGGTGGGCCGACATCCAAGCTGAGACGTCTGCCAGTCAAGCAGAGATGCGTGTAGCCACCTGGTCGTCAGAAGGGGGGAAGGAAAAAAGTGTCATCCACATAGCAATGATGGGGAAGACCATGTGAGAATATGACAGATGGGGGGGGTCATAGTGTTACAGGAGCAAGCGGCTGAGGCGATATCTTCACTCTTGACAGCCCTTATCCATGGAGCAGGGCCATGACATACCAGTTACGTAGCTGTCCTACTGACCAGGAATTTGGAATACTGTGCTGCAGTTGTCCTGCACTGGCTGCTCTGTCCTAAGAGAGAGCCCGCTTCCTGCATCTATTCAGACTGACTTGTTGCGGCCTGTTAGAAGCGGCGTCCCTGTGAGAGCTCTAGGAGACGCCATCCCAAAATATGGTGACCATGCCGTTTGGGGTGGAAGTGCTGATGCACCCAGGAAACATTGGCCTGAAGCCATATGTTTTCCCTCTTCCGTCTACGTGGAGTATGGGAATAGGGGTTTTCCCCTCCTCTTCAAGCCCCTCAATGGCCAGTGACTGCTTACGACCAGTCCTGACAGTTATCTCCATGCAGGGTTTATACCCTAATGAAGCAATTCTCTATCCTCACCCAGATGCTTTATCCCTCGATGCATAGCTGTTGAGAGAGAAAAAATAAACAAATAAGGGGAATAGACACTTAGAAAAGGGTTTAATATCTCTTGGAGAAGTCGTATGAGTCCATGATCTATGCTCCTTGCATTATTTTTGGGGATGGAGAGAAGGTGCATCGTTGTTAACGATGTTAATCGTTGTTGTCCTTAGCCACATTCTCGGCCTGCAAAGATACAGTGATACAGTTTATCCATAACTGTTTTGTAATCTCTAAGGGGGGCATGTCACTTTTGATAGGTTCTTCCCAGAGTAGGATCGTCAGGCTTCCATGCCCTAGCTGGCTCGAGGGGTTTCCTTTCCCTGGTTGGCTCGGAAGGTGCCCAGCCCACGTCAGGCCTTAGCCGGATCATCAGGTTTTTACACCCAGCTGGCTCATCATGCTGCTATGCCTCAGCTGGATCATCGGGCTCCCACGCCTCAGCGGGATCAACAGGCTTTCACTCCTCAGCCAGATCATCAGGCTCCTATGCCTCAGCCGGCTCGCCAGGCTCCCACACCTCTGCCGGGTTTGTCTGGATTTTACGCCCAGCCGGCTTGTCCAGCGCCCGTGCCTCAGCCGGCTCGCCAGGCTCCCACCCCTCTGCCGGGTTTGTCTGGATTTTACGCCCAGCCGGCTTGTCCAGCGCCCGTAGCCTCAGCCGGCTCGCCAGGCTCGCCCAGGTGGGATGCCGGATGGCGCCCCTAGAGGTTGGGATACTGTCACGCCTGCTCCCGCTCTTCCCCCATGGCGCTTGTGGGTGCCAGGCTGCTCTACATTACGCACTCCTGCCACCATCATTACGCACACTTGCCTTCCCTCGTCACTGGCATCAGCAATTTATTGGACTCACCTGGACTCAATCACCTGTTTATTACCTTCCCTATATTTGTCAGTTCCCCAGCTCTGTTCCCCGCTGCTTCATTAATTGTCTTATGTCTGTGTATTACCCGGTTCTGGCGCTGTCCCTGTCCTGTTCCATGTCTGTTCCTCACCTGCTTCTCTACGCCAGCGTCGGTCCTTACAGTATGGGTTGATTCAGTAATAGCTCTATTTGTATGGGTTGATTCAGTAATAGCTGGTTCAGTATTAATAGTGGTATTGGTTCCACGTCTGCTGGCAGTCTTGCTGAGATAATTACAGAGTAGAGTGAGTGGAGTGTAATCTTCACAGCTGCACACCACAGTCTGTCTTCACACAGAACAGCACGCACGCTATAGAAAAACAAAATCTTTGGACTTCACCTTTTTTAAACATTCTGTCGTAAAGAGAACAGGCTCAACTTCATAAAAAACATGTTTCCATTCTTAAGAGGTTCAATAAAAAATGACTATAGTAAGTGCCTATTAAGTGCCATATAAAGTAACAGGGTTGAGCTTAACAGGGTTGAAATGTTCATATTGAATCAGCCATATATCCCCTCATGACAGTGGGGAATGGACGCTTGTTGTGTGAAACAAGGAGTAGCAATTGCATGCATTGTTAAAACATTTCTAGCCTGTATATCTATGGGTAACAGGGTTGACGTGTTATGTCCAAACCATTTCGTTTTCCACAACAAAACACCAGAAAATGTCAAAAAAGTGCAGAACCAGCTCACCTGCTTTTACACTATGATTTGACTGTCAGATGTTGAATGCTTCTTTTGAAAAAAAATATTTTAAAAGGAATTGTTTCTCCATGTTAAAACGAGAGTTCTCGTAACAGTGTTGACCTTAACATGAGGGACAGATGTAAATCAATCACTAATCATAAATCACTAATAAATTATAATCTTAAAAATAACTTTTTCAAAGCAACAAAATAACTAGGGGAAACCAATGATGGTGAAACTTGGATCCATTTTTAGATTAAGTGGGTTGACACAAAATTCGGGAATTTTGTCACTTTAGTAAGCCTGTATTCATATAAAAAATCAAATTTATTGAATTCTCCATGTGGTCTCTCTATTAAAGGGCACTTCATTTCATATAGCAGGCTATTCAATTCAATATTGGTGCACAATTTCTACTTAAAATATCAAAAGGCACTATTTGCGTGAAACGACCGAGCTGCAGATCTGCTGACAGAGCAGGGCTATATATGCAACATATGTTAGATTGGATTAAATGGATGGATGAATGGGTGGACGTACGGACGGACAGATAGGCAGACAGCAGGGACAGACAGACAGACAGGATTGATGCAGTAGTGATGTGAAGTATGGATAGAGCAACTCAGCTTCCATACAGTATTTGCTGAGCGGCAGAAAAAGTTCATATGAGTCTTTGGCATTACCCAGACTCCCTCTGTGATCCGTACTGTTGCTGACTTCCTCCCATTGCTCGGAACTCTGGGAGGTTTCTGGGAGGATTCAATCAACCTAGGGAATCTCACTTCTCTGGCTCCGTCCGATCTGCTGTGTGTGTGTGTGTTTGTGTGTGTGTGTGTGTGTGTGTGTGTGTGTGTTTGTGTGTGTGTGTGTGTGTGTGTGTGTTTGTGTGTGTGTGTGAATGTGTGTGGTGGGGCTGTCCTTGTCTTGTCAGACTACCTGATGTTGTTGTTGTTGATGATCTGCTATTGAAGCCCCCCTTCTACCTCTCCCTTCCTTCTCACTTTATCCTCCCCCACTTTGTCTCACTTCGCCCCTGCCCTCTCCCACCATTTCTTCCTGATCTCTCTCCCTCTCGTCTTCTCTCTCTGCTCTCTCTCCCTACTCTCTCTCTCCCTCTCCCCTCTCTCATCCCCTGTTCTATGGAGCCAAGCCTGGCAGTGTGTCCCACTCTCTAACCCCTGCCGTATGACTTTGGGGTGGGGTGATGACCCATGGTGTCTGGCTCTGGGCCATTCCAAGGTGTGACTCACCAGGATCCTGGGCCAAGTTCAACTCCAACTTCTCAAAACCTGTTCTCACTCAGCTTTATTGCAAACTAAATTGCTGGGCTGGCGTTTTGTTGTTTTTCAAATGGAGGAATGGGGCCTTTAAGTTGCAATGACAGAGGGAGATGTTGACGACAGCACCATGCAACATTTACTGTTGTTTGGTCATGACAAGATGTTAAGAACAAAGAACCAAAGCAAACAATTAATGTCATCTTAAAATAACCGGTACAAATGCTGAATGTTTTACCGCCTGCGATGTCATGCTAGTGTTTAGAAAATGTCACTTTGTGGAGTTGGTTTTAAACTGGTGGGAAACTGAAGTTGTGTTTGTTAAGACAGGTTGGCACACTCTTCCCCTGGCTTTGCCTGCTGTATTTGAAGTCTTAAAGGAGATAAACACGGCAATTACTGATGTTTAGCAAAGCTCCCATAACCACGCTGCTTAAAAAACATCTAATTAAGCCCAGTAAGACCAGAGCAGAACAGAATCTTAGAAGAAAGAAAGAAAGAGTGAGAGATAGAGAGCGATAAAGAGAGAGAAATATTATTTAGTCATAGAGACGGTAATCCTCTCTAGTCACTGCTTTGATCTGTGTCTGTAACTTAACACCAGCAATAATGATACTTATTTTATATTATACTTCTAGTAGAGGAGATCCAAAGATACACACACACACACACACACACACACACACACACACACACACACACACACACACACACACACACACAAAGAGAGGGTACACAGACACAGACAGGCGTGCGCACTCACACATATACACACACACCCTCCAGTCTCCCTGTGTGTGTCGTGTCCCAGTCTCTGTCTGCATGGTTAGGGCTGAGATTGCCAATAAATAGTGGCCAGTGGCCTTCAGTGTCGCTACGGGGACAGATTTGTGTCCTGTCATATGATTGGCCCAGCCAGGAGGAAGAGAACAACCTGTCTCATTAATCAGGGAACACTCCTGTTCCTCATCGCGGGGGGATGACAGGAGGGCTACACCGTGTGTGTGTGTGGTGTGTTATGTCAGTAGATAGAGCTGTGAGTGTTGAGGAGCTCTCAGATGGCAGGTGAGAGGATGGGAAAGGCCAATCTCAGGCCTCTGTAGAGCGGTACCAGAACTCAGCTGTCATTTGATCTACTTCATCTGTTACTGTAATACACTTATACAACATAACTCCTAGAAGAACCACATCACATCTAGGCCCATATTCATGAATTGTCTTAAGGAGTGCTTTGCCTCTTTATATGATAAGGAATGAGATTATATGGATCCTAGAGCAGCAGTCCTACTCCGGACACTCTTTAGTACTGATAAAGGAGTTTTTAGGAGTTTTGTGAATCCTATAGCAAAGTGGAATGCACTCTACTGCGACTTGACAATGCACAGCCCTCATGATCTTGGCTCTCTCTCTGTCTATCCTTCTCTCTCCCTCGTACCCCCTCGCTTCCATTCATAGAGCAAGTAACAGGGCTTGATTTTCCCTTTCCTTTGTGACAAGGTGTGTGTGTAGGATTGCATAGAGTACCGGACAGAGAGGTGATATTGTGTGATCACGGCTAGCTCAGGTTCCCGGGCATTACCATGCAGTGAGATACGGACGCTGATAACATTCCTTTTGATAACGGACACACTTCCTGAGATCACACACACACACACACACACACACACACACACACACACACACACACCTGGACGCTGGACACAGCTTCCGTTAGAAAACGCACACACACACACACACACACACACACACACACACACACACACACACACACACACACACACACACACACACACATCAAATGGGCAGTGTACAGGCATGTGTGTGTTTGTGGGATCTCAGGAAGTGTGTCCGTTATCAAAAGGAACATTATCTGCTCCCGTGTCAAACTGCATGGTGATGCCCGGAAACCTGAGCCAGCCGTGATCACACAATATCACCTCTGTCCGGTTGCCTAATTTTCTGCACTAAGCTATTTAGAATATTGGCCTGTTGGAAACTACAACTCCCTAGTACATCGCACAGTTCCGTCTTGATCTGATGTATCTCTACAGAAACTGATTTTCGAGCTCACAGACAAAAACATTCAACAAGTATTTCAAACAATTGAACCGACGTTGTTGAATTAGTTGTTTAAAGAACAAAAAATAACTGGAATGGGATTCATCACTCAGCACTACTAGAGAGTATTATGCAAAACAGCATTCCACCTTAATGGTCCGTTTCATGTGAATTCATGATATCTAATATATATGATTATAGAGCAGAAAGATACGGCAGAATTGCAACTTGAGCCCGCTGTCAGTTGAAGAATGAACTCGTTGATATAATGATAGGGCTATTACAATAAGTATGACTCTTATTTCCAGCGCTCAATTCCGCTCCGTGTGTGTGTGGGTGTTTGTGTGTCTGTGTGTGTTGTATTGAGCTGTGGACACTCCACTTCCTCACATTCCTGTTACAGTGCTGACAGTGTTATTACCTGAGCGCAGGTGTTAGACCTTAAGATCTACGGATGTTAACCGTGCGCACACGCACACACACACACTCACACTATAAAAGCCAACACCCTACTATTACCCAGGTGCCCCAGCTGGTGGACAGTAAAGATGTTGGACTAGTGGGTTTACTACTAGGTTTACCGGATTTTAGCATTGCTCACAGGTGCTGTGTGTGTATCTGTGTGTGTGAGCACGTGTGTGTGAGCACGTGAGTATGTGTGTGTGTGTGTGTGTGTGTAGGTGCATGCGTGTGTGTGTACGAGTGTGTGTCTGGAATGTGTGTGGGGGTGTTAGGTCCAGAAGGGAATTACTGTAAGTTTCCCCTCACGTTTCAGCCTGACGTGTGTCAATAACATTTTCTCTGTTGATCATAATCATTTGGTACAAAAGTTTATCAAATATCTAACACATAGATACACATATCAACAACACATATATCTGGGTCCGAGACATAATATATACTGATGATTGTTAGATACTCTTTTTGTTAGCATCACACTCGAGAGGTGATAGATTTTACACAACACGCTGCATTCCCTTCCTCTTCCTTCTCTTCCCTTCTACCTCTGTTCCTCCCCCTCTCGTCCCGCCTCCCCCTCCCCCTCGCTAGATCCCTCAGTTGCTCTGTCCTGGAGGCAGCCCAAGAGCATCCAAGTGTATGTTTGTGTGTGTGTGTGTGTTTGTGTGTGTGTGTGTGTGTGTGTGTGTGTGTGTGTGTGTGTGTGTGTGTGTGTGTGTGAGAGACAGAGAGAGAGAGCATCATGATGTTCCCTCGCAAATGGACAGGACACATCTACACTATCTCCCTCTGTATGAGAGAGAGAGAGAGAGAGAGAGAGAGAGAGAGAGAGAGAGAGAGAGAGAGACAGAGAGAGAGAGAGAGAGAGAGAGAGAGAGAGAGAGAGAGAGAGAGAGAGAGAGAGAGAGAGAGAGAGAGAATTTGAATACGTAAAGGGAAAGGTGATGCGCTGTATTTAAATAAATTAAATATTTATGAGTCAGCCAATTAAAATCCAAGCAGGAAGTGTCAGACGGAATCTTGGGAACACATTAGAGCTGTGCTAATAAAATGATTTCCATTTGACACACGCAGACAGTGGACAGAGGGGCAAGTGAGGACAGGAGGGGGGCCATGAGACTGTTGATCCTGCCAGGTAGGGGTAGACAGGGGAGCAAGAGTGGCCCCTCTCCTACACTCTTAGAAAAAAAGGTTCTGGATAACACCGAAAAGGGTCCTATGCTTGCTTCATATATTGCACCCCTTAAGGTTCTATATAGAACCGAAATTGGTTCCATGTAGAACCCTATATAGAACCCAAGGGTTCTAAAAAAAAGGTTCTGGAAAATGTATATAGAACCCAAGGGTTCTATATGGAACCAATTGTGTTTAAGTGAAGAAGAACTCCTGGGGTTCGGATCAAAGAACCCTACAAAAGGTTTCCTTCTAGATCCTTTAGGGGTTCCATATATGAACCAGGCAATATAACCCTTTTTTTTTTACAAGAGTGTAGGAGAGGGGCCGGTACAGGTGATAGCAGTGCGCAAGTGAGGTCCTGAGTGGCACAGTAGGTATCTGCTGAGACTTGAGAGAGAAGAGCTCTACTTTACTTCTCTGACTCTGTAAGTAATACTGGGCTGGGAAAAAAAAGGAGAGAGAGGTAGGGACGACGGAGAGTGAGAGGAGGTGAGAGGGGGAGGTGTGTAGGAGGTAATCAGTGTAGTGTAATGTGGTTTCAGGGTCACTGAGCACCCCACTTAGGGAGTGACAAAATGCCAGCGTTGTTCCCCAATTTGTTTTACACACACAAACGCACAAGCACACGCACATACATTTTCTCTCCCAATCTCTCTTTCTCTCTCCTTGTCTGAACATAGCTCAGTGTAATTCATCAGGGAAGTCCAGGTGTGTGTGTGTGCAGCGCAGTGTGAGTACGCTATACAACACACACACACACACACACACACACACACCACAGGTTTACAGCAATCAACAGTTACGCAGTGCCATAAGCATTGGGCAGATCTGGCAGACACACAAGTAGACTAATCAATGGGTTGGGGATAATTATTAGTTCTTGGAAATCAGCTCTATCAGTACAGTAAGTGAGTGGCCCATATCCTAATAATTCTACCTTGCAACAATAGACCATGAAGGAAAAAGAAATAAGACTCTCAGTTTGACGAGACGAGCACGAGACGGATAACACCGCCCTCTCACTCTCTCTTTACTGTTTGTCTGCATTTCCGTATCTCATTTTTACTCTGTCCCTCTCTATCTCTGTCCTCTAAGAAGGAGACTCATCCGATTACAATGGAGAAACAGAGAGAAAGAGAGGTCCTAAGTCCTACCGTACCAAGGCTGTACCATTGCAGATCCAGCCCCTTGTGGCTGTATCACTGAGTAAGTAGTGTGTTGCGTGTTGGGCTAGTGGCGTGGCAGCTTGCTAAAATAGGCCACAGTTTGGTTTTCCACTGTCGTCCAAACACTTCACGCCTGGCCAGAGTGAGTGGGGGGGGAGGGGAGGGGGGGGGGGGGGGGGGGGGTGTTTGTGTGTGCACGTGTGCGTGTGTTCGTGGTCGATTACTTATGCATGTCATTCTGTGTTGGTGCAGATGTCCACTCTCACCCTATCACTCTGTCTCTGTCCTCTCTCTTTTTCTTTCTATCTCTTCATCTGTATTTTCTTCCTCCCTCTTTCTCTTTCGCACCAGAGGATTATAATATGACACACCCTGGCTACGATCACATTGTGTTCAGTGATTACAGAAAATGAGAAACAATTTAAGTTATGGAATGTAAGTTCTGTAATGCAATGTATATTATTTGATGAAATATGATTTGTGGAATATATATATATATTTGCATATATTACTTAACTAACTGACACTTAGTGCACACTCACTCACACTGCTATTAACAGTACCATCAGCAGTGCACCTCATATTAATGAGGTGGATTCAGGCCATTAATATTTAAGAGAGTGTCAGTGGGGCTGGCAACATGAGAGCCAGCGCTGAGACAACTCTAGTGTTTCTGTTTGTGTGTGTGTGTGTGTTTTATTTCTTTCTATTTCTGGACTTTTTCTTTCCTCCCTCTTCATTTTCTCTATACATCTCTCAATCTCTCCTATGTTTTGTGACATAACACCCTTATCTGCATCCCTGTCTTGTTTTCATATATTTTCTTCCCTTTCCTTCACCTCCCATTTTCTTATTTTTTTTGTGTGTGTGTGAGTGTGTGTGTGTGTGTGCGTGTGTGTGTGTGTGTGTGCGTGTGTGTGTGTGTGTGTGTGTGCGTGTGTCTATCCATACAGGAAGAAAAAAACTCTCCGGCGAAAGCGAAGGTGGAGGGGTATGTTTTAATGATTGATAGCTCACGGTGTGATTGTGGCAACATACAAAAACCTTTTTCTCTCCTGATCTGGAACACCTCACCATCAAATGCCAACAACATTACCTCCAAAGAGAATTAACATTGATAATTGTCATGGCCTTTTATATCCCCCTCAAGCCAACACCACGGTGGCACTCAAGGAACGATATGGCAAATTGAGCAACCTGGAAACCGCACGTCCTGAGGCCGCATTTGTTGTTGCTGGGGACTTTAATAAAGGAAATCTGATCAAATTTCACCAACACAAAAAAGAGATGATCGTGGACTACAGGAGACAGAAGAGGGAGCACGTCCCTATCCACATCGACGAGCCGCAGCAGTAATGGTCAAAAGCTTTAAGTTCCTTGACATGCACATTACTGAGGACCTGAAATGGTCCCAAATGGTGAAGAAGGAGCAATAACAACTTTACAATCTCAGCTGGCTGAAGAAATGTGTCATTGCCATTAAGAGCTTCTTGAATTTCAGATGCACCATTGAGAGCATTCTGTTGGGCTGCATCACCGCCTGGTACGGCAACTGCACCGCCCTCAACCGAATGGCTCTCCAGAGGGGGGTGCGGTCAGTCCAAGGCATTACCGAAGGCACGCTGCCAGCCCTCCAGGACATTTACAACACTCAGTGTCAAAGGAAGGCAAAGAAGATCATCAAGGACCTCAGCCACCCGAGTCACGATCTGTTCACTCTGCTACCAGCATCAAAGCCGGAACCGAAAGACTGAAAAACAGCTTCTATCTCCAGGCCAACAGACTATTGAACAGCCATCTCCTGTAGTATGAGACAAAGATATACTCACTAACGCAAAACACACACGTAAGCTAAGACACACACACACACACACACACCTCATACACAAGAAGACTCCTGTACTATCATATACACTCACGCACACTCATACGCCCATACTCACAAACACACACACACGCACACACACAGCCATCGCTGCTGTCCTATGTATATAGAGACATTAAACACTTCCAGTTTCTTTTAAACAGTTTTTTTCACACTGTGTATTCATATACTGTATTATCCACATAGCTCATTCTAATATACCTACTACTGAGCATTGCATTTTTGATACACCGTTTATACACACTGCATATGTAAATACTGGATTCTTGACATAGCCCACTTTAATACATCCCCTTGTCTACATACAGTATCATTCTTACCATATGTTTTGGTGTATATACGCATAGATTGCATTTGTGTTGTTAATTGGATTTGTTCTGACATTCTTGATTTCTAGTTTTAGATGATCTATTGTTTGTGTACTTGTTTGACAATTTACTGCACTGTTAGGAGCTAGTAACACAAGCATTTCGCTCCATTCTTATAACATCTACTGAGCTGTTTACGCGACCAATAAACGTTGATTTTATTTGCGCGCATGCATGCGTGCGTGCGTGCGTGCGTGTGTGTGTGTGTGTATGTGTGTGTGTGTGTGTGTGTGTGTACAGTAGTGGGACAGAGGGACTGAGAGGCAATTTCCACAGGCAGTGTAGTGAGACCTACTCCATTGCAATAGGAGAGAGAGAGAGAGAGAGAGAGAGAGAGAGAGAGAGAGAGAGAGAGAGAGAGAGAGAGAGAGAGAGAGAGACGCAGAGTTCCTCCTCCCTGGCTCTATCGTTACAGCTCTGTGGAGGATGGAGAGATTGGAATAGGAAACAGGAAAGATATCTCATTACATCACAGTGGACAGGATGTGCATGGAAGCTTCCGGTTGTGTGTGTGTGTGTGTGTGTGTGCTTTAACAGCATACTAACATTGACTGTGTGAACTATTCTAATGAACTCTGCAGGGGATTGCCAACTCTTGGTCCATGTATTCTCCCCTACAGTGGCTGAACTACACTAACTACACACACAGTGGTGTATGCGTGTGCGTGCATTCCTGTGCGTATTCGGGATGGGGTGTGTGGGGTGGGAGGTTGAGGAGGAACTGAGGACCCTCCCCTCGTAACTGGAAGCTCATAATGATTTACTGTAAATATCAATGTTCTCATTAAAATCTGCATCATGGTCTGACCCGACCTTTGACTTCTCACATTTGGGATTGATGTAGTTCTCTATCTTGCCGTCTCCCTCTCTCCCTCCATCCCTCCTTCTACCTCCCTCCCTCTCTCTCTTGTCTTCCCTCTCTCCCTCCTTCCCTCTCTTCCTCTCCCCCTCTTCCTCTCGATCTCTCTCTCTCTCCCTCCCTCACTCTCTGAATGAGGATTAGGTGTGCGGTGGACCAAGGAGAATGAAACAGTGTTTAGTGTCAGAGCCACATTGGAAAAGGTGGGGAATATTTCCCTTTAATGAGTATTTTGTTGAATTTGGCCTAGGAAAAGCCCCAATTTCCCGCTTTTTCCCATCCTCTCTTCTCCTCCCCTCTCTTCCCCTCAATCTCCTCCCCTGCTCTCTCCTCCTCTGAATCCAATACACAGTTTGTCTACAGTTACCATGCATTCCCAACAGCTGCTGATACTGCCAATTGTTTATATGTGTTCATTTCATGGCATTAAGGAGTTGATTGTTTTGATTTACATACAGTTATTGAATGATTAACTTTGTATGTTTACTGTGGAATTTTATACTGCGTGTTGTATGAATGATTACATTTCTAGAGTTAACACTGCCAGAAAGTGTGAACCTCTTGATGCTTTGGAACGAACTTCATTGCTTTGTGTGAGTCCAGTCTTCAGGTGCTGTCCTCTACAGTAGAGTATCCTAGTGTTCGGTGAACATCTGGCCTGTTGATGATATTACAGTGGTGTGGTTCACGAGGACAGAGAGACAAGGGAAGAGATATTAGCTGTGCTGTGCTCTGCTCCCTGCTGGAGTATACTGTTACATACTATTACCCTGGAACGGAAGACGGCTCATTGATTAACCATGCTGCTCCCCAATGGAACCTGGAACCATCAGCGTTCCCAACGGAATCCCCAGCTCGGCTCTCTCTCTTTCAGGGAAGAGGGTCAGCATGTCGGGCGAGCCAGGGAAAGATTACAGGAGGAATAACAATAATAAGAAGAATACATGGGACTCATATATCACTTTTCAAGGACCCAAAGTCACTTGACAATGATGGAAATGAAAAAGGAAAACAACAAAACAGGAGTCAAAAGGAAACATCAGACTAAACAAAACGTGAATAAAGAGAGGCGTGGGCTCAAAGGCGGGAAAGTGTGTGATGTATCAGTGGATGGGGAGGGTTGGGGTTTGGAATGAATAGGTTGGAGAGGTTGTCGTCTCATAGGAGGGAGAAGAAAGGCAGCTATGTACTGTAAACCAACCGCCCACACATGCACGTTAGCAGGCGTGCACACACGGCCATTCTTTTTTTGGAGTCGTCTTAACCAAATGTCATTAAGTAACTGGTTCCACAGACTTTTTTTTCCCGTTTACTCAAAAAAAAATCGGTTGAATGAACATTTTTAGTTGTCCCAAACATAGCTCCAACTTGAGAAGATGTAGGCAAGAAATTCAGTCAACTTAAATTGTCTCTTAATAAGTTCATTCAACAAATGTTTTTTAGTTGGGCATCTTGCCTAAAAAAAAACGGCTGTGGAACTGTACTGAACCAAAATATAAATGCAACATGAAACAGTTTCACTGATTTTACTGAGTTACAGTTCATACAAAGACATCTGTCAATTAAAATGCAAAGGATGCAACCTTTCCAACAAGTCAAATTGTCAAATTTCTGCCCTGCTAGAGCTGCCCTGGTCAATTTATTGTAAAGTGGAAATGTCTAGAAGCAACAACGCCTCAGCCGCAAAGTGGTACGCCACACAAGCTCACAGAATGGGACCGCCGGGTGCTGAAGTGTGTAGCACGTACAAATCGTCTGTCCTCAGTTGCAACACTCACTACACTACGAGTTCCAAACTGCCTCTGGAGGCAACGTCAGCACAATAACTGTTCGTTGGGAGCTTCATGAAATAGGTCTCCATGGCCAAGCACCTGCACACAAACCTAAGATCACCATGGTCAATGCCAAGCGTCGGCTGGAGTGGTGTAAAGCTCGCCGCCATTGGGCAGTGGAGCAGTCCGCCAGATGAATTTGGGTTTGGCGGAGGCCAGGGGAATTACCTGTCCGAATGCATAGTGCCAACGGTAAAGTTTGGTGGAGAAGGAATAATAGTCTGGGGCTATTTTTCATGGTTCATGGCTAGGCCCCTTAGTTCCAGTGAAGGGAAATCTTAATGCTACAAAACAAAATGCCCTTCTAGATTCATCTGTGCTTCCAATTTTGTGGCAAAAGTTTGAGGAAGGCCCTTCCCTTTTTCAGCATGACAATGCCCCGTGCACAAAGCGAGGTCCATACAGAAATGGTTTGTCAAGATCAGTGTGGAAGAACTTGACTGGCCTGCACAGAGCCCTGACCTCAACCCCATCCAACACCTTTGGGTTGAATTGGAACGCTGACTGCGAGCCAGGTCTAATCGCCCAACATCAGTGCCCGACCTCACTAATCTTCTTGTTGGGGAATGGAAGCAAGTCCCCGCAGCAATGTTCCAACATCTAGTGGAAAACCCTTCCCAGAAGAGTGAAGGCTGTTATAGCGGAAAAGGGGGGACATACTCCATATTAATGCCTATGATTTTGGAATGAGATCATGTAGTGTAAGCATCATGTAGTGTATGCGTCTGTTCATCACAGATACCCAACAAAACAAAAAAAGTACCACCATTTGCTTCATGTAGCACGGCACATCTCCTTTGCATAGATTTGATCAGGCTGTGGATTGTGGGCTGTGGAATGTCCCACTCCTCTTTAATGGCTGTGTGAAGTTGCTGGATATTAGCGGGAACTGGAACACGCTGTCGTACATGTTGATCCAGAGCATCCCAAACATGATCAATGGGTGACATGTCTGGTGTGCGTGCAGGCCGTGGAAGAACGGGGACATTTTCAGCTTCCAGGAATTGTGTACAAATCCTTTTGACATGGGGCTGTGCATTATCATGTTGAAACATGAGGTGATGGCGGTAATGTAATGACAATGAGCCTCAAGATCTCTTCACGGAATCTGTGTGCTTTCAAATTGCCATCGATAAAATACAATTGTGTTTGTTGTCTGTAGCTTATGCCTGCCCAAACCATAACCCCATAACCCCCCCATAACCCCACAGCCACTATGGGGCACTGTTAACAACAGTGACATCAGGAAATCGCTCCCCCACACAACGCCATACACAAGGTCTGTGGTTGTGAGGCAAGTTAGACGTACTACCAAATTCTCTAAACAACATTGGAGGTGGCTTATGGTAAAGAAATGAGCATTCAATTATCTGGCAAACAGCTATGGTGGCCATTCCTGCAGTCAGCATGCCAGTTGCACACTACCTCAAAACTTGAGACATCTGTGGCATTGTGTTGTGGGACAAAACTGCACATTTCAGAGTGGCCTTGTATTGTCCCAAGCACAAGGTGCACCTGTGTAATGATCATTCTGTTTAATCAGCTTTTCTTGATATGCCACACCTGTCAAGTGGATGGATTATCTGGTAAAAGGAGAAATGCTCATTAACAGGGGTGTAAACAAATGTGTGCATATTTAACATTCCTGTGATTTTTTATTTGAGCTCATAAAACATGGAATCAACATTTTAGATGTTGCGTTTATATTTTGGTTTAATGAAACAGAGCATTAAACGTACAATGTTTTCAACGTACATATTTGACCCACGTTGACATACGTTGTTGTGTGCATGTTCATTTATACAGTAATTCATATTCAACATATTCAACCTGGGATTTCAATTCACAACCTCTTGGTTCACAGCATTCCAATCATTTTGCTACTCCACCATGTCTGTCAATAACTGATTTCACCTGTGTTGCTACACTTTGTACTTAAAAAAAAAAGATCTCAGCTCTGTTAAAAGTACACTCAAGAAAAAATAATTTATTAATCATAGTGATTGAGTAACATTAAAACTGAATAATATGCCCCACCAACATTAGACAACAATACAGAAACAACTAAAAATGACTTCAATAAGAAAATCGTATCAATGATGAGAGAATATAGTGAGATTAAACGATAATTGACACAGACATGGTGGCATAGAACGATATATCAGAATGCCGTGAACCAGGAAGTTGTGTGTTAACATCCAAGGACAGGTTCAATGACATTTACTGTATAAATAAACATGTGTCAAAAAATGTAAGTTGAAAACATTTTATGTTAAAAGCACATTCTTTTTTAGTTAATATGCCTAAATAATAATTTATAGTTTAATGAACATATGAGACAAGTTGAGAAAACACATCATTTTAAATTGACCGAAGTTTTGCCCATGTTTTCTCAAGGTTGGGCCAACATTTTTTGTTGTTGTTCAGGTAACACATGGAGGGAAAAGTTGTGTAAACAAAAGATAGGCTGTGGAACCAGTTACTTAATAATAATTAGTTGAAACAACTACATGTGCGGTTGTTTTTTGTTTTTTTTACAGTACACACACACACACACACACACACACACACACACCGGAGAGGAGAAGAGAGATGGTTCATTATGGGTTTTGATTACAGATATATTAGTTTGACTCTGGCACTGTTCCCTGTTCATGGGCGATATGATTGAGAATGATGAATAATGTATTTCATTGTTTTTAATTGATAATTGCTATGAAGGACTCAGTTATGAAACACTGCCAATTGGCCACACAGATAGCACTTTATTAATTCTGCTTTGGCTGCCTCGAAAACTTGATGTTTAAAACAACAGGTTGTTGTACTTGGAGTGATAATGATCTTTGCGGTGAAATAATGCCAATAACAATAGCCCAAACACTTTTATTTTATTCCAACTGTTATAATCCAATTCTAATGAGTATTCTTCAGCAGATTCATCATAATTGTTTTGGAAAACAAACATTCATCTTGATTAAAATACAATCTCCATTAAACTACTGTAATGTGTCCGTTGGGTTGCTGGGTTAGACTAGATCATGAGTGCATCATGGCTTATGGGCTTTCATAAATCATAAGTAGAAAAGCCTATTCTCCATCCCTATGGCAATACAGTGTGTGTCTCTCTCACTGTATGGGAGGACTGGAGAGAGAGGAGAGACCATTTGCATACATATTGTATCACACCTCTGGATGGGATCCTCTCTTTCTCTCTCTCTCTCTCTGTCGCTCTCTATCATTCTTCATATCTCTCCCCCCATGAAGCTTCTAAAGGAACACGTAATGAAGTGAGGAAATGAAGAGAGAAGGAGAGGAGGAGAGAATAGAAGAGAGAAGAGTTCTGTGTTCTCTGTGATGTTGAGACATTTTTCTGGTCTGGCTGTACGTTGAGTTTGTACGTTTCAGACTTGTTCATTGGTTAAGTAACAATTTTCATATATATATATATATATGTGTGTGCGTTGTGTTGTTGACGAGTGTCCATCTGATGTTTGTGTTTGCTGTGAATTGTTGTGAACGTCCGTTGTTGCTGAATGTGGACATTTCAGACTTGTCGATTGATTATGCAATGATTCTCACTGTCTGTGTGTGTGTGTGTGTGTGTACGTGCATGTATGCGAGTGCGTGAGTGTGTGCATTCGGACGCCTGCGTTGGGGCGTCCGTGTGTGTGTCATGACACCAAACTGATCAACACCCAACCATCTCTGACCTCTCATTGTGTCTCCGTATCAGCAATCTTGAGTCAAATTTGAGCAGTAACAATAGACAGGAGAGCAAAGGAGACAGCTCTGCTGTGGAGAGATAAAGTGAAGAGCCTTTCTGTATTCTGTCACCTGTCAGTCTGGGGAATGTGACTAGATCAGTTGCCAGTGAAATGGAAGGACATGCAGAATCCATACAGAATGAAGACTGGTCGTCTCTCTCTCTCTCTCTCTCTCTCTCTCTCTCTCTCTCTCTCAATTCAATGGGCTTCATTGCCATGGGAAACATGTTTCCATCTCTGTGTCTCTGTGTCTGTGTGTCTTTCTCTCCCTCCCTCTCCTGTCTGTCTCTGGTGGTGACACAGTGATCAGGCTGACATATGTGTGGCTGGCTGTCATAATACGTCAGCCCCGGTCGCAGCTCGCAGGCGGTCCCTCCTTAACACCAGTCTGTCAGGAAAATACAGGGCCCCCAGCCATGTGTGTTGTGTGTGCGTTTTTGTTTGCGTGTGCATGTGTGTCTGACGACTTGTGACCTGCAGGTCACAAAGGGTGAGGGCAGGTGTCTCTAGGGGTGAGGAGGGGTGCGGCTAGGTGCCAGATGCTGTCCAGACAAAAACAGTTTCGAATACACATGCGCTTAAACAGACGCACACACTCACACTACCTCTCCTCCCTATTCATCTGCCTGTGTAGCAGAAACTGTACTGCCCCCTTTCAGTGACGGGAACACGTGGGCGAAGAATTTGATGGTGACCTGTGAGAGATGGATCCGTCTGGCTGTGGACAGTGGTGGGATTATTCTCCCATCTCTAGTGTGGGGGCGAGCAGCAGGAAGTAGTGTCTTCCCTCACTGCCAACCCTCCCTACCTGCCTGGAGGACATGTTTCTCCGTCCGTTTATTTCATAAGAGAAAGAGACACTCCTTTCGAAATCTTTCCTTCGCGGAGACCTAACCCTAAATCAAGCTCGATGAGAGTCAGAAAGGCTTGATATCAGCAAGGCGTGTGTGTGTGTGCACGTAGTAGCAAGTTAGGGTTAAGTGCCTTGCTCAAGGACAAATTGACAGATTCTTCAGCTTGACAGCTCAGGTATTCGAATCAGCAACCTTTCAGTTACTGGCAACGTTCTAACCATTAGGCTACCTGCCACCCTGTGTGTGCACCTGTGTGTGTGTGTGTGTGTGTGTGTGTGTGTGTGTGTGTGTGTGTGTGTGTGTGTGTGTGTGTACGTATGTTTGTTAACTTGGTGGAACTAAATAGCCCTGGCTTTACTGTATAAGATGCTAAGGCAGTGTGGTTGGGGAACTCTTGGATTTCTCTGTATATTGTGTCTCCTTATAATAGACAATGATAGTCTTGATTGTTAATGTAGCGCTCAACAGGGAAGATTATGGCATTATTGTGCTGCGTGTGAGTAGTCCTATCTCTTCAACTTATCCTCTAGGTCGGTCTATTACCCACTCATATTCAGTTTATTTTCCGTAGAGAGAGTTAGCTAAACAAATCAGGCTAAATTGCATTATTGCAGTGATTGGATCATATTATCGTCAGCCTTAGCACAGTAACACACATGCACACACACACACACACACACACACACACACACACACACACACACACACACACACACACACACACACACACACACACACACACACACACACACACACACACACACACACACACACACACACACACACACACACATACATACACACAGGTGAGACATGGCAATGTAGCAGGACTCTGAAGCACAGAATGCAACAAGCTCTCACAGTCTCTCTGCAGAATCCGACGTTTGTCCATAAACGTAACATTTCAAAGGTTAAGTTTAGGCTTTCATTCATTCTGGTTAAGTTAAGGGTTAAGGTTTGGGATAGGGTTAAAACAAACAAATACAAAACTAGTTCCTAGCCATCCACCATCCCTGTGTACAACGCCCTAGAAAATCCCAATCCTTCTTGATGGTAATAGCGCTCACCATTGCCCCTAGTTGTCGTTTTTGAAGTAATCTCCCAACATCCTGCTTACATGGACAGATGTCGAATTTCGCAGTGGATCTTAAGCGACATGGCTGCAGAATCCTCCCCATCCCACAGACAGGGCCTGAACTAGATCCAGACAGTTACATAATGATGTGGCCATACAGGCCTCTATGTCTCCTGGCTCTCTATCTGACTGGTACCTCTCTCATCTTGGAAGAAAGCTCACTAAGGTCAGATGAACACATGTTAATGATGCACAGTGAGCACAGTGTCGCAAAACTAATGGAACTCATTGTTTGTGTTGTATTTTACAGTAACATGTGTGATGGACTAAAGTCACTAAATCATGAACTGGTCCCCTAAATCCACCCAATCAAATGAACAATACCAGCCAAGACCTGGAAATGACTTATCTGTTTGACCATGGGGACACATTCAAATAAATTAGTGGTGGAATATTGAAATGAATCATTCCGAAAACACTTTTTTTTCTAAACAGTTATTGGTTAATTAAAGCAAGTTTTAATTCATGTATTTTAATCATTTACATTGCGGGTTGTGCTTTGGGAATTGCAATCTGTCAAATTTGATTGCTGATTAACTGACTAAACAATGAAACCTATAAAATAAGGTGAATCAGAGTTGAATATGTGTATCATCAGAGCCTCTTCGTCTTATACTGCGTTCTGTTCCTTGTCTTTACTTTTAATGAGTGCTCGCTCGGTGGAGGTGCGACTGACATTTTTTGCGACCTCACAATGCGTTGCTACATGTCCAGATGCTAGCGGCCGGTTTAACGATCCGCGCCACTCATCACCTTGACGACCTATAAACCTGTCGCCAAGGAGCCAAAGTGTCCATGCTTTGAGCTATGTGGCCAAGGTGTGCATTTGTTAGCAAAGTAGTCTTGTGTGTGTGTGTGTGGGGTGTGTGTGTGTGTGTGTGGGGGGGGGGGGGGGGGGGGGGGGGGGTATGACAGGTGTGTGTACCTGTGTGCCTGTGTGTGTGTTGTTTGTTGAGTCAGTGAGCTGGATTACATAAATCACTAGGTATGAGCAACAAGATCTCACGGTTTAACCAATTTGACTTCAGATTCTGACGTTTTTCCATGTTTCTCCAAACCTTAAATGCCTAAGTAGCTCCAAACGTCAACTTTAAACATGTTTTGGGTTGCTCCTCCTGCCGCAGCTGCAACTCAGGTTGCACTGCTGCTGTCTCTTATTCTGACTGGTTAAGTAAAGAGGTTTGAGGGTTAAAACACCATCTCAGTCCACAACGCCCTAACAAAGCCCAAGCCTACTTGAAATAGCGATCACCGTTGCCCCTAGTAGCGGGTTTTGAAGGCATCTCCCGATGTCCTCGGGACATGGATGGATGTCCAATTTCGAAGAGAATCTTGAGTCACTTGGCTAGGTATGAGGCCTTGCACTGGAGTAACCTCGACATGTCTGACATCAAGGTCTCTACTGTTTCACATACGCACACATGCACACTAGTGGAGACACACCAAGAGAGAGAGACACACACACACACACACACACACACACACACACACACACCAAGAGAGAAGCAACGGAAAGAATATGTGTCTAAGGTCATTGCCACCTGAACATTTTCCGCAGTTCTTCAGAGTACAAAGAAACCTTCCACACTATGTCCTGCCACACGGTCTGCTTTAGCAATGACATCTCAATATTAGGACAGCTTTGACCTGAATAATCACCATTAGTCTCCTCCTCTATACACTCTTAGAAAAAAGGTTTCCAAAAGGGTTCTTTGGCCATCCCCATAGGAGAACCCTTAATGGTTCCAGGTAGAACCCTCTGGACAGGGTTCTACATGGAACCCAAAAGGGTTCTCCTATCAGATAGTTTTTTTTCTCTCTCTCTCTCTCTCCCTCTCCCTCCCCCCTCCAGGCACTCAGACATCCTTGACATTTGCAAAGGTTGAAAGACAGAGTACCTTTGTCTCCTAATAAGGGCCGGCTCTCCTCCACCTGAATGAGAAGTCCTAGGGGGAAGAGAGGGGAGAGACCAGAGGGAGGCAGTGGGGTGTCTTTTTTAGGGGAGAGGGTGAAATAATATGTTTATGTCTCATTGGTAAAAGGGAGGGGGAGGCAAGGGGATGTTTTGGTAGAGGGGGGGTAGGTAAAAGGGTCATATTTTATTTATTTTACTGTGGTCCCGTGTGGCTAATTTGGTAGAGCAGGGTGCTTGCAATGCCAGGGTTGTGGGTTTAATTGCCACGGGGGCCCAGTATGAAAAAAATACTATAATATATGCACTCACTACAGTAAGATGCTCTGGATAAGAGTGTTTGCTAAATGACAACTTTTTTTTGATGTAAATGGCCCATCACTGTACCCATGGAATGTAAATATATTCTAACTGCACTGCATCTGATTCAGGAGAGATGGAGAGGAGAGGGAGGAGAAGAGGGAAAACAGGATTAGGGAAGAAAAGGAGAAAGACAAGATGGACATTGTATCAGTCTTTTATGTCTTGCAGAGAAAGTGGTGTTGGTGACAAAAACAACAACTTTTTTAAATAGGCAGAATTATTTTGTAAGCATTGTCAAGACGAGCCAGACACAGTGAAACACATAGACTGATTACAGAACTGTAGGTGAGAAGAGTAGATGTTGTTTATTTCTGTGTACCTGGTGGCAGTCTCTGGAGGGAGACACTGATGCCTCTCCACAAGACTGTGACACTCGCTATAAATATAGTGAAGAAGACTGAAGCAGAACTGTGACACTCAAGGTCTTTCTGGTTTCTCTTCGTCGCTTTCTATTTCTCTCGCTCACTCTCTCTCTCTCTCTGTCTCTCTCTCTGTCTCTCTCTCTCTCTCTCTCTTTCTCTCTTTCTCTCTCTCTCTCTCTTGCTCTCTCTCTGTCTAATAGAGATAAATCATGACTTCACATCTCTTTCTCTCTCTCTCTCTCTCTCTCTCTCTCTCTTTCTTTTTCTCTTAGGACACCTGCTCAAAAGCTATTCAAGTTAAGGAAGTAGGCAGGCTGAGTTTACTCAAGGCCCAGGAATGACAGATGCAGTTGTTTGTAATAGACCTGTGGGCTTCGGGGAAGAAAATGAAGTCGACATTAGAGGGCAACCGTTAACCTGTTGCGACGACCAAACCCGGATCCGGGATTCTATTTATAGACCTAAGCTCATTACCATAACGCAACGTTAACTATTCATGAAAATCGCAAATGAAATTAAATAAATATGCTATCTCTCAAGCTTAGCCTTTTGTTAACAACATTGTCATCTCAGATTTTCAAAATATGCTTTTCAACCATAGGAAAACATTCATTTGTGTAACAGTAGCTAGCTAGCGTAGCATTTAGCGTTAGCATTAGCGTTAGCATTTAGCAGGCAACTATCACAAAAACAAGTAAAGCCTTCAAATAAAATAACTTACCTTTGAAGAACTTCTGATGTTTTCAATGAGGAGACTCTCAGTTAGATAGCAGATGCTCAGTTTTTCCAAAAAGATTCTTTGTGTATTAGAAATAGCTCAGTTTTGTACATCACATTTGGCTACCAAAAAAAAAAAAAAAAGAAAATTCAGCCCTCAAAACGCAAACTTTTTTCCAAATTAACTCCATAATATCGACTAAAACATGGCAAACGTGGTTTAGAATCAATCCTCAAGGTGTTTTTCCACATATCTCTTCGATGATATATCCTTTGTGGAAGCCTGGTTTCTCCTTGCTCTCAAATGGAAAAATAATTGGACCTGGCTTTGCGCTCCAATTTCGACGCAGGGACACCAGGCGAACACTTGGAAAATGTAGTCTCTTATGGTCAATCTTCCAATGATATGCCTACAAATACGTCACAATGCTGCAAACACCTTGGGGAAACGACAGAAAGTGTAGGCTCATTCCTTGCGCAATCACAGCCATATAAGGAGACAATGGAAAACAGAGCTTCAGAGATTCTGCTCATTTTCTGGTTGACGTATCATCTTGGTTTCGCCTGTAGAATGAGTTCTGGGGCACTTACAGACAATATCTTTGCAGATTCTGAAACTTCAGAGTGTTTTCTTTCCAAAACGGTCAATAATATGCATAGTCAAGCATCTTTTCGTGACAAAATATTGCGCTTAAAACGGGAACGTTTTTTATCCAAAAATGAAATAGCGCCCCTAGAGATCCAAGAGGTTAACAAGGGATGTTTTCGTTGTTATTTCCTTACCCAAATGTTTTCTTTATTGAAACTCTACATAATTCCCGCCCTAATTTGCAGTCATAGGACATGTTCTCCAAAGGAATGCCATCCTCGTAAAAAAGACTAAAGAGTTCAAAAGCTGCTTTCCGTCAATTGTGTTACGTAATCAGAAGTAAAAAATATCTGAACTAAACCTGTCTTTAAAAGCAGATGCTGTGGTTATGACATCATGCTCGTAATTAAAAAAAAGTTATTTTAAACAAAGGACAGGGGCCTTAATTTGAGCTAATTCCGTTAACGATGGTAAGAAATTGTCAACACGTGTGCTCACAGACACATGATAGGGTAGACAATGGCACCTGCTGGAAAAATAAATTTACACCCATGGGTGTTTAAGAAAAAATATCACATTTAATTATAATTTTTTCCCCTGCAGTTTTTCCCTGCACTTCCACTTTAGTTAGAGATAGGAAGCTGACATTCTCACCATGTTCTGTCACTCATGTGTAGCTGCAACTGAATCCTATTCCTCAGACTCCGCAGACAATATTAGCCATGCGGCGCGTTGTTTTACCCATGAGCCGGTTGCCTAGGTAACATTGCATAAGAGGAGCGGGAAGGAAAGGATGCCCCTTGCTAATTGACAGACGGGAGACTAGGTGGCAGATCTACCCAGCAGCCCCGTTGCTCTCTTGCGCTCGCTCGCTCTCTCTCTCTCCCTCCATCTCTCTCTCTCTCCATATATCGCTCCCCCTATCTCTCTCTTTCTCTCTCTCTCTTGTTCTCTCTCTCTTTCTATCTCTATCACTTCCCCTTGCTAAATGAGAGATGGGAGACTAGGTGGCAGATCTACACAGCAGCCCCCTAGCGCTCTCTCTCTCTCTCTCTCTCTCTCTCTCTCTCTCTCTCTCTCTCTCTCTCTCTCTCTCTCTCTCACATCTCTGTAGTTTCTCTTACCAACACTTTATACGCCAACACACTGATCGTATGTGTTAAACTAGTGTGGATCCAACAGTTCAACATAGTGTGTGTTAAAAAAACAATATGGCCCCTAATGCATCTCTCCATATGTGTTAGCTTAGTGTCTCTTCATCCTAATATCACTCTCCTTTGTATAAAGTTTTCTTTCCTTATTATATGAGTAAAAAAATACACTGTATATACAAAATAATGGGGACACCCCTTAAAATTAGTTGATTCCTGGGCACTCCCGGGTGGCGCAGTGATTAAGGGCACTGTACTGCAGCGCCAGCTGTGCCACCAGAGACTCTGGGTTCGCGCCCAGGTTCTGTCGTAACCGGCCGTGACCGGGAGGTCCGTGGGACGACGCACAATTGGCCTAGCGTCGTCCGGGTTAGGGAGGGTTTGGCCGGTAGGGAAATCCTTGTCTCATCGCGCACCAGCGACTCCTGTGGCAGGCAGTGCGCGCTAACCAAGGTTGCCAGGTGCATGGTGTTTCCTCCGACACATTGGTGCTGCTGGCTTCCGGGTTGGATGCGCGCTGTGTTAAGAAGCAGTGTGGCTTGGTTGGGTTGTGTATCGGAGGAAGCATGACTTTCAACCTTCGTCTCTCCCGAGCCCGTTTGGGAGTTGTAGCGATGAGAGAAGATAGTAGCTACTAAAAACAATTGGATACCACGAAATTGGGGAGAAAAAGGGGTAAAACAAACACCCCCCAAAAAATCTGCTATTTCAGCCAATCCTGTCACCTGTCACCGCCATTGGATTCTGGAGCATTGTAAAGGAGTTTTCTGGAGTGATGAAGGCCAGGAGAATGCTACCTGCCCCAACGCATAGTGCCAACTGTAAAGTTTGGTAAAGGGGGCTGTTTTTCATGGTTCGGTCTAGGCCCTTTAGGTCTAGTAATGCTACAGCATACAATGACATTCTAGACGATTCTGTACTTCGAACTTTGTGACAATAGTTGGTTTGTTGAGACTGGCCTGCATAGGAGACCCTGACCTCATCGAACACCTTTGAGATGAATTGGAACGCCTACTGCGAGCCAAGTCTAATCGCCCAACATCAGTGCCCGACCTCACTAATGCTCTTGTGGCTGAATGGAAGCAAATTCCCAGATCCAGTGGAAAGCCTTCCCAGAAGAGTGGCGGTTGTTATAGCAGCAAAAGGGGGGGACCAACTGCATATGCATGCCCATGATTTTGGATGAGATGTTTGACGAGCAGGTGTCCACACACTTTTGGTGTAGCTTAGTTATACCTGTCCAATTGAGATGCTACCAATATAATTGAATAAGCACCACCAGTGGACTAAGCACCACCTAAATGGGGATCAAAGTCTCACCTCTATTTGGCCTAGCGTTCTGGGTCTACTAAATATATAAACAGTGATTGAGTGTCTTGAGGAATATGTCTGTACTCTAAGTATTGTCATGTTAAATGTGCAGTGTAGTGTACTATACTTGAGTTTCCCACGCTTTCCCACAGTGACCACGCAACTGCTCCCCACAGTGAAGCATCTCTCTCTGTGAGACCACGTCCCTCAGCCTGTTTGCGCTGCCTGGCAACTGCAGGCTAAGGCCACGCACACACATGCTCTAACACACACACAAACACACACACTCCTCAGCTAAGAGTGGCTCTGTGCAGAGCCTGACAGGACATGGCTTGCAGATTCCAGATTGGCTTGTAGACTCCAGATTGCCGTGGTGTTCCCAGTCTACCTAACAAGCGGAGAATGTTCCATGGAGGCCACATTGTTTCTGTTTGTGTCGAGAGGTGGGATGGGGAGAGCCAGCCTTGGCTTTGGAGACGGCATCATTTATCCTCTCCTGAATCACAACACAACACTCCAGCTACAGTATCTCAGCCCGATACACACAGCTACTTGTGTGTGTGTGTGTGTGTGTGTGTGTGTGTGTGTGTGTGTGTGTGTGTGTGTGTGTTTGTGTATAGCTTCAATTACACGTAGACTTACCTAGGAGTGCCAAGAGTGTTTAGACCCAATGTGAAGAGCTACTTG
Organism: Oncorhynchus clarkii lewisi; assembly: GCF_045791955.1. Lineage (NCBI taxonomy): Eukaryota > Metazoa > Chordata > Actinopteri > Salmoniformes > Salmonidae > Oncorhynchus > Oncorhynchus clarkii. The sequence continues at coordinate 5,177,706 of NC_092160.1, read as the reverse complement.
CATGTTTATGTGTGTGTGTGTCTAAGAAGTTCTAAGCTTCAATTTCCTCGGCGTACACATCACTGACGATTTGAAATGGTCCGCTCACACAGACAGTGTGGGGAAGAAGGCTCAACAGTGCCTCTTCAACCACAGGAGACTGAAGAAATTTGGCGTGGCCCTTAAAACACCAAACATTTACAGATGCACAGTTGAGAGCATCCTGTCGGGCTGTATCACCGCCTGGTATGGCAACTGCTCCGCCCACAACCGCAGGGCTCTCCAGAGGGTGGTGTGGTCTGCCCAACGCATCACCGGGGGAAAACTACCTGCCCTCCATGACACCTACAGCACCCGATGTCACAGGAAGGCCAAAAAGATCATCAACAACATCAACCACCTGAGCCACGGCCTGTTTACCCCGCCATCATCCAGAAGGCGAGATCAGTGCAGGTGCATCACAGCTGGGGCCGAGAGACTGAAAAACAGCTTCTTTCTCAAGGCATCAGACTGTTAAATAACCATCACTAGCCGACTTCCACCCGGTTACGTAACCCTGCACCTTAGAGGCTGCTGCCCTATGTACATAGACTTGGAATCACTGGCCACTTTAATAATGGAACACTAGTCACAGGTTACAACAGGCCTACTTTTTTAATGTTTAAATTATGTTTACATTCTGCTTTACTCATCTCACATGTATATACTGTATTCTATTCTACTGTATTTTAGTCAATGCCACTCCGGCATTGCTCAATCCAATATTGATGTATTTCTTAATTCCAGTCTTTAATTTTTATATTAGTGTGTATTGTTGTGAACTGTTAGATACTACTGCACTGTTGGAGCTAGGAACACATTTTGATACACCTGCAATGACGTCTGCTAAATATGTGTATGTGACCAATGAAACTTGATTTGATTTGACGTCTATTGAGTGTTTCGCCACCACACAATCTGGGATGTGAATTACAATATTGGATTGATTAGTCAAATCTGTTAGAGATATATTTACATATTTACCAACAGTTATACCTAAATATTTGTGCTTTCAGACTGTGTCTCAGGCATCACGCTGGTGTGTGTGTGTCTGTGAGTGTGTGCACGTGTATGTGTGTGTGTTTTAGATATTAACCCTGTCTGTGTTTGTGTTGTCTCTAGGTGCTGATCTGCCTAGTATGATGGACCTGGAGTCCCTGTATCGTGGTGTGGAGCAGAGCATCAACCAGACCCGAGCCCAGAGACAGAGGAGACAGAGTCCAGAAAGAGCCTACAACATCGAGGTCCTACTGGGGGTGGACGACTCTGTGGTGCAGTTCCACGGCAAGGAAAACGTCCAGAAGTACCTGCTCACACTCATGAACATCGTAAGTACAGTACACTCACACCACAGGAGACTGCTGAGGGGAGAACGGCTCATAAAAATGACCCGGAGCGAATGGAACGGAGTCAAACACCTGGAAACCATGTGTTTGATGTATTTGACACCAGTCCCACTGATTCCCGCTCCAGTTATTACCACGCGCCCGTTCTCCACAATTAAGGTGCCACCAACCTCCTCACACAGAGTCATACACACATTGTAGGATACTATGTGCATTATGCGCCATTAGTGTGCCCCTAGCCCCTGTGTCTTCTGTTAGAAAGATGCTGCAAGCGGTTGATTCACTGTGAACACTTTAATCCAATAACCAGAAGAGTAATGAAGACGACTGTAGTATAATGTGTATGTGATTTCTACTAGAGGATAAATAATTATACGATAAGTCATGCATGAAGAGTCATCAGCAACACAGTAATGGTGCAATAAGGAAATATGCATAGACGTAATGGCAGAAGAATATGCATCATAATCTGGAATGTACAGTATACACAAATACAATGGCAAATATTATATGAAAGATGTATAAATAATAGGACAGGGATATACACTGAATGCACAAAACATTGACCACCTGCTCTTTCCATGACATATACTGACCAAGTGAATCCAGGTGAAAGCTATGATCCCTTATTGTTGTTGTCAATTGTTAAATCGACTTCAATCAGTGTAGATGAAGAGGAAGAGACAGGTTAAAGAAGGATGTTTAAGTCTTAAGACAACTGAGACATGGATTGTTTATGTGTGCCATTCAGAGGGTGAATGGGCAAGACCAAATAATTGAGTGCATTTTAATGGGGATTGGTAGTAGATGCCAGGCGCACGGTTTGAGTGTGTCAACAACTGCAACGATGCTGGGTTTTTCATGCTCAACAGTTTCCCATGTGTATCAAGAATGGTCCATCACACAAAGGACATCCAGCCAATTTGACACAACTGTGGGAAACATTGGAGTCAACATTGGCCAGCATCCCTGTGGAACACATTCGACACCTTGTAGAGTCCATGCCCCTACAAATCCAAGGTGTTCCTAATGTTTGGTACACTCAGTGTGTGGACAGGCGAGTGGCAAGGCTAACTAGCAAAGAGCTAACAAGGACATATTAGCCATGGGAGCTAGCACCTCAAGTGCACCCGCTGCTGAGGAGAGAGAGCGAGTGAGAGGAGCCTGGCCTAGGTTACTGTTGTTGATCGCAAAGATGGGGGCCTTTTTCATTGAAGTAAATCAAAAGTTAGACAAGAAAGAGTACAGACTAGTGAAAAGAAGCCGACAAGGGGATGTCCTTCATTGTGACAAGTTGTAATATTGTCGTGGACACAGATGAGAAGAACGTTAGCGTGGCCAAATGGACTATGTGTGCAACTCGCTATTCAGGTTTGAATTTTCAAACTTGAATTTATTTATTTGTGTATTTATTATCATTTGATTCATCATTATTATTATTGTATATCATTATTATTATGGTAGGCCTATTTAAGAATCTAAATCAGTGAAAAAAGTGTTCATTTTGTTGAGACATTTTCTTTGGCTAAATTAAGTTTGCACTGTATTTTTACATTAGTGCTCCTTAAAAGATACAGTAGGTTAAAAGTAGGCGAAAAAGTAGGCAATATAATATACACTGCTCAAAAAAATAAAGGGAACACTAAAATAACACATCCTAGATCTGAATGAATGAAATATTCTTATTAAATACTTTTTTCTTTACATAGTTGAATGTGCTGACAACAAAACCACACAAAAATGATCAATGGAAATCAAATTTATCAACCCATGGAGGTCTGGATTTGGAGTCACACTCAAAATTAAAGTGGAAAACGACACTACAGGCTGATCCAACTTTGATGTAATGTCCTTAAAACAAGTCAAAATGAGGCTCAGTAGTGTGTGTGGACTCCACATGCCTGTCTGACCTCCCTACAACGCCTGGGCATGCTCCTGATGAGGTGGCGGATGGTCTCCTGAGGGTTCTCCTCCCAGACCTGGACTAAAGCATCCGCCAACTCCTGGACAGTCTGTGGTGCAACGTGGCGTTGGTGGATGGAGCGAGACATGATGTCCCAGATGTGCTCAATTGGATTCAGGTCTGGGGAACGGGCGGGCCAGTCCATAGCATCAATGCCTTCCTCTTGCAGGAACTGCTGACACACTCCAGCCACATGAGGTCTAGCATTGTCTTGCATTAGGAGGAACCCAGGGTCAACCGCACCAGCATATGGTCTCACAAGGGGTCTGAGGATCTCATCTCGGTACCTAATGGCAGTCAGGCTACCTCTGGCGAGCACATGGAGGGCTGCCCCCCAAAGAAATGCCACCCCACACCATGACTGACCCATCGCCAAACTGGTCATGCTGGAGGATGTTGCAGGCAGCCGAACGTTCTCCACAGCGTCCCCAGACTGTCACATCTGTCACATGTGCTCAGTGTGAACCTGCATTCATCTGTGAAGAGCACAGGGCGCCAGTGGCGAATTTGCCAATCTTGGTGTTCTCTGGCAAATGCCAAACATCCTGCACAGTGTTGGGCTGTAAGCACAACCCCCACCTGTGGACGTCGGGCCCTCATACCACCCTCATAGAGTCTTTTTCTGACCGTTTGAGCAGACACATGCGCATTTGTGGCCTGCTGGAGGTCATTTTGCAGGGCTCTGGCAGTGCTCCTCCTGCTCCTCCTTGCACAAAGGCGGAGGTAGCGGTCCTGCTGCTGGGTTGTTGCCCTCCTACGGCCTCCTCCACGTCTGCTGATGTACTGGCCTGTCTCCTGGTAGCGCCTCCATGCTCTGGACACTACTCTGACAGACACAGCAAACCTTCTTGCCACAGCTCGCATTGATGTGCCATCCTGGATGAGTAGCACTACCTGAGCCACTTGTGTGGGTTGTAGACTCCGTCTCAGGCTACCACTAGAGTGAAAGCACCGCCAGCATTCAAAAGTGACCAAACATCAGCCAGGAAGCATAGGAACTGAGAAGTGGTCTGGTCCTTTATTGGGGGTGTCTTGCTAATTGCCTATAATTTCCACCTGTTGTCTATTCCATTTGCACAACAGCATGTGAAATGTATTGTCAATCAGTGTTGCTTCCTAAGTGGACAGTTTGATTTCATAGAAGTGTGATTGACTTGGAGATACAGTGTGTTGTTTAAGTGTTCCCTTTATTTTTTGGAGCAGTGTACTTACCGGTCTATATAGGCTACTTACACTTAAACCATGAAAAGGAAAAAACTAAGGGCAAGATGCAAAATGTAATTTAATGCCGCGACCTTTTTGTATTTTCTCTATAAACAATGACATTACTTATTTTTGATATTACCCTAATAAAGTTAAGAAACGCTTGTGAGGGCTTGGTGTGGTATGGCTATTATTAGGCTTAGATACTGCAGGCCTATGAAGACAGTGAGCACCGGCGCTCCAACAGACTCCCACAGTCAAACGACAGTTGAGGTGAGGAAGAATGTTTTTTACACCTACCAGAGTTACTGCTTCAATCGCACAATATAACGCTTATCTTTATAAAAAAAGAAAATCATTTGGATCGAAAATGTACGAATGAACCTTCTGTACGCATATATCTGTATATAGCAGTAGTAGACTATCTGAAAAGGATGAAGACATTTATGTCGGTGTTGGAAACATGGTGCCGGCATATCTCTATCTTTCTCTCAGTCTCTCCAAGGCCTAAGCTTCCCTTCCTTTATATTTATTATTTTTACAGTGGAAACCTAGGCCTATAGGCCTACATGCATGAAATGCCCCGATGCATTTGCTCTCAAATCTTCAACAGCTGAAAAGTGAGGTGGAAAATTATTGTTTTAGGAGAGTAAAAAACAAAACAATAGGACGTGTTTAAGGACATGTACTATAGCTGTGAACGATATGGCGAATATTGCTTGTCTCTCTCAAATCCAAAATAAAATAAAATGTTATTGGTCGCGTACACATATTTTGCAGATGTAATCGCAGGTGCAGCAAAATGTTTATGTTTCTAGCTCCGACAGTGCAGTAATACCTCTCTTTCTACTCTTGAATCTGAACGGGTCTCTCGGATCCAAACTGGCACAGGTCTGTTCTTTGACTGCATTTTTGGAACGGGTCTGACTGTCCTCAGCACCATTTAGAACTGATCTCCGTTTTTTAAATGGTATGCATATCGGGTCAGGTGGGCAAGCCACGGAACAATTTTGGAATGCATCCAACGTTTTGGACCCGTGAAGACCTCTAGTTTGAAGCAACGAGTGACATATTTGAAGGGCAGAGGTGCATTTTGAATGCACAACCCAACCCCTCCCCATTTTTAAACTGGTTGTTCAGAACAGCACCGTTTCTGTTTAATTGAACATTGCATTACATTTATTTTTTGGACTGAACGCAACCCTGGTGACTTTTCTACTCTAAACTTCATGAAATTAAAATGGTGACAACATTCAAATAAAATGTTCCCCTCCAAAAATTAGCCAAACATCATATTGGTCCATGTTATCAGGCTGGTTTTGTTATTGAGCAATAAGCATTAAGCCTTTCACCCCTAGCCCAACTGATGTAGCATAGGGGCTATAAATATAATATTGGCTGAAGCATGCCCATCTGTATTTGTGCTAATCATCAGCTAGATCAGTTTTAAGAAGCTATGACCACCTTTCATCATCTGCAACCCCCCCTCCCCATGCCCCTTGACCTCCCCCAATTGAATTAACTGCTACTATGTTACACAGAAATGTGGTATAATAATAGCTTTTACTCATCAAGACAGTACATAGGAAAACACCCGTACCTGGTTTCCCTTCCATATTGAAATCAAGAAGAAATACATTATAAATGAGAAATAAACCAGCTTACAATGTCACATCTGTATCAATAAATACTAGGTGGGGCTAATTTCATTTGTAGATTTCGTTATTAGGGTGCTTGAACATGTATTAGGAGGATAGGTTGGATAGGTTGTCTGCGAGACAGGCAGGCTGCCTCTGACTGGGGAGAGGAACAGGCTTGAGCCTACTGCCTGAGGTTCAGAGAAACATTCCTTCTCAAACTATGTAGTCTACTAGAAACCAGCTGTTTCAAAGTTTATAATACTGCCAACATCTTTGAACTCACAAAATTGAGCCCAATATAACCATTACCAATTATCACTTGTTTTTCGCAGCTATCCCTTCTCCATTTGAAAAATATAATTTTCTATATAATTCTTATTCATGGTTAGAAATGTACCATGTTAAATGTGACTGTACTTCTTTATTTGTTACAAGTTAGCTCACAAAATGAAGGGTTTTGTTAAGAAGAGAGAGGAGAGAGGGAGAAAGATGAGCTATTGATCCGTTCTCCTTACAAGCCCTGCGCAACTTTTTTCCCTTCACTAACCACGGCCTCTGAGGACTGGACCAAACCAAGCATATTTGGTGGAAGGGGGATCCAATCATATAATGAGGAATTTAGTAGTACTGTGTGGTGTAGAATGACAGAAAGCCTGTAGCTACGGTGGGGAAATCATTTTAAATGGTATATTACTGGGAGGGTCAAGTTGACTTGTTTCTAACGTTACGCAACTGCTCATGCTTAAAATGTTAATAAAATATTAGATAAATTAATGAGACACACAATGAGATAAATGAATGATTAAATATCCATATAGAAATGTAGAAAGAGGTGAGATGTAAAGATGCAACAACTACCATGGGTTGCAAATATGTCTAGGATTGTGCCTTTGTCTACTGGACAATGAAAGAAAAACCAATTGAACATGAGAAAAATAGGCTAGGTTTCTATGGCATGTGGAAGTCTTTGGATTTTGGGTAGGCTACTTTGAAGCAAGGTAAGCCATGCCTCATAATGTAGTAAAACGTTCAGGTTTCAAACAATTAAGTACATGTTTTCAAAATAATTACTGCCTCCAGCATTGCAAAGTTGAATGTGATGCGCTGAAGCCTGCCTAGCTGCCTCTGAAGTTATATGGTGAATGGGAAACGCGCTTGAATTACTAGTTGATAAATAAAATAGTAGATATTTTTAACCCTGGCCCTTGTTTTTAACACGCGGTTGCATTTAGAATTGTTGCGCATTGGGCTTATAAAAGCATGTTTCACTCCAGCAGCAACATACAGCTGAGTTGAAGTAGCATCTCTCGCTACATCGACTGCAGTGTAGGCTCCTCAGATGGGCATGCTTCATCCTCCTCAATGAATTTCATAAAAATATATATTTTTAAACATTTAAAAACTGCAGTATACTAAATATAACCACGTCGTTAAAACACTATTTTGCAAAGAAGGTATACAGTAGCATCAACAGCACTCTGTAGGGTAGCACCATGGTGTAGCCGGAGGACAGCTAGCTTCCATCCTCCTCTGGGTACATTGACTTACAAAATGAAACGGTGGAGGCTCATGGTTCTCACCCCTTCCATAGACTTAGACAGTAATTATGACAACTTCTGGAGGACGTCCTCCAACATATCAGAACTCTTGCAGCATGAACTGACATGTTGTCCACCCAATCAAAGGATCAGAAAATGAATCAAGTACTGAAAGCATAGGCTACAGCTAGCACTGCTGTGCATAACATGTGGTGAGTAATATACTCAAAAAGAGAGAAAGACAATAGTTCAACAGTTTTGAACAAATTAAGGAGAAATGGCTTCTTCCAAAATGAAGGAGAAGCCAGAGAAAAATAGAGAGATTTCGTCATTTCTTTTCACTTTCAGTTTCACTTACTTAGCTAGAAAATGTAGCTAACAAGTTTAGCCTACTGAAACACCCACTCAAACAGAGGGATGCTATGTTAGCTAGCTGGCGATCACTATCCATCACAACACTGGAACTCTTCCAAGTCATGGTAAGATTTTGGTTTTACTAATTTATTGCAAACGGGGCCTGCCGGTGTACTATTATGTACTATGTATTATTAGACAATAATCAATTTTAAAATGTTTTTTTTTATTTTTTACAATTGGTCGACGGCAAATGTATTTTTCTGCTTTTCTTATTATTTGGGGGGAGGGGAAAAAGCCAGTTATGGAAACTATGATGCATAGGCACACACACAACAGAGACAGACACACACTCATGAACCTTGTATGCATGTACAGTACACACACACACACTCCTTTGCAAGAGAGACGTAATGTCAGCTAGAAATTATACAGTACACACACAGAGGGCAGAGAACTGGAGACTATGGATCCACAGGATCTCTGTAACCTACAGTCAGTCAGACAGCAAGATCCAATTCCCTTCTCGGTCTTGCATGTTTCCACCCAGCAATCAGCATAGGTAATCCCATGTCTGGCCGTCTCCTCAATCTAAATATGATGGGATTGGGATGGATTTCTTTCAGATAGTTTCATCTATTTTCTGTGTGTGTGTGTGTGTGTGTGTGTGTGTGTGTGTGTGTGTGTGTGTGCGTGCGTGCGTGCGTGGGTGCGTGCGTGGGTGCGTGCTCGTGCTCGGGTGCGTGTGTGCGTGTATATGCGTATGTAGATGCGTGTGTGTGTTTGTGAGCGACAGAATGGTCACAGGCTAGTGAAACCTGTCGTCTTCTCCAGCTCTCACACACCGTTCCATCAGCTTTTGTGTCATGTGTCACTGTTCGAGTGATTCAAAGCCAGCAGCCAATCAATATGCTTTAGGACACAACAAAGAGCTTAGCCCAGTATTCACCTCCCAGGAGTGTGTGTGTGTGTGTGATGGGGAATGCGGCAAGTAGACTTTAATCTCGGAAAATTAAACCTGATATGAGAGTAGAGAGAGATTTTGTGTGTGCGCATGTGTGTGTGTGTGTATGTGTGTGTGTAGCCTTTGTGCAAGAAGCAGCCGACTCATCTCTGAGAGATTTCATGGCAAAAAGAAGCAACAGCAGCACTTGTTTTAGTCTTTACCCCGGTGTGGTGAAAGAGGAGCACCACCTACACTTTTAACTTCCTTGTTTAGATATTTTTAAGACAATCTTCGAGGGGAATGTTCAGCCATATTGCAGGCACCCCTCTCATCTAGAGAGATAGAAATAAAGAGAGCCCTAAAGAGAGAGAGTATTCAGAATATATTTCTGAACACCGGATAAACAGTGAATAAATAAGTAAAACAACCTCCCACGCATGGCATCTAAGCTACTTTCTTCTTGAAAGTTTACTTTTTTTCTAGGATTGGGTGGTTTACCGTATATACCGTATACCAGGGTATTTGGAAAAAGCCACGGGATGATTTTTCAATACCGTCAATACCGTTGAAACAATTTATTTAAATTATTTTTACATATTTTAATATTTGTAGCAACTTTTTAAGTAAATACTTGCAGTCAACTTGTGCAATATGTTAGGAGATCAAGAACAATGTGTTCTTCATTTCACCTATCACATTATCATGAAGCTTACTATAGACCCCAGTGACGTTTTTTACAAGCACACAACTACGAGAGACCGGAGCCTTGTGAGTCACTCACTGTTGTGCATTATGCACTAGGTGATCTAATTACAGTATTGAATTCACAACTAAATGTTTGCCAGCTAAATATATGATAACTATTAAGTTAGTTATCTAAAATATATTAAATGCTCTGCAGTTGTGCATATGGTTTGCTAAATTTAGTAGCTAGTTAGCGATCTAGCTAAGTGGTTAGCTTTTTCCAAAATCAAGCATTTGCTTGGTAACAGCAGAGAATCCCCTCCTGGGTTAAAAGCCTTGCTGGCTAATATTTGTTTTGTGCGTGCCACAAACTGTGTGTAGCATTATTTCATTATTGTTATACTTGTATATTTTAGGTCAGAAACTGTTAAAAATATTTGCAATGCGCTCGTTAGCATTTATTTAGCATTTTCAATGGGCCTTTACATGTACTTCTTAGCATTGCTAACCTTCAGATTACAGAGTATCAGTTTGGTTTGAAAACAGCTCCCCTTGTGTTCAGCGCCGGTATTAACGAATATCCCGGTTTGGCACAAGGTCAGTATGAAGGGATGACAATCTGGATACCGCCCAAGCCTACTTTGCTCACTTTAGGATCATCTCGTACTCTCTCTGGAGAGAGATGGACAAACACATTTCTGTTTAAAAAGTGTACTCTGGACTTGGAGCTTTACTTTTTTACTAGTAGGTCTCTCTGAGTCTTCTCTATTCATCAAATTAAGTGACGCAAAGAGGAGCTCAGATTTTTCTCTGGCACAGTAAAACAAAGGCCGGTTCTCCCCGACATACAATGAAACATCAAAACATTGAATCAAATCAAAAGTTATTTGTCACATGCTTTGTAAACAACAGGTGTAGACTAACAGTGAAATGGTTACTTCCGGGCCCTTCCCAACAACGCAGAGAGAAATAAAGAGAAATAATAGAAAAATAAAGAATAAAGGCACAATGAGTAACGCTAACTTGGCTATATTACAGTCATGGCCAAGTTTTGAGAATGACACAAATATTCATTTCCACAAAGTTTGCTGTTACAGTGTCTTTAGATATTTTTGGAATACTGAAGTATAATTACAAGCATTTCATAATTATAAGCATTGCATAATGCCTTATGGCAAGGTGCTCCGTCATGCTGGAAAAGGCATTGTTCGTCACCTAACTGTTCCTGGATGGTTGGGAGAAGTTGCTCTCGGAGGATGTGTTGGTACCATTCTTTATTCATGGCTGTGTTCTTAGGCAAAATCGTGAGTGAGCCCACTCCCTTGGCTGAGATGCAACCCCACACATGAATGGTCTCAGGATACTTTTCTGTTGGCATGACACAGGACTGATGGTAGCGCTCACCTTGTCTTTTCTGAACAAGCTTTTTTCCAGATGCCCCAAACAATCGGAAAGGGGATTCATCAGAGAAAATGACTTTACCCCAGTCCTCAGCAGTCCAATCCCTGTACCTTTTACAGAATATCAGTCTGTCCCTGATGTTTTTCCTGGAAAGAAGTGCCTTCTTTGCTGCCATTCTTGACACCAGGCCATCCTCCAAAAGTCTTCAGCTCACTCTGCGTGCAGATGCACTCACACCTGCCTGCTTCCATTACTGAGCAAGCTCTGTACTGGTGGTGTCCCAATCCCGCAGTTGAATCAATTTTAGGAGACGGTCCTGGTGCTTGCTGGACTTTCTTGGGTGCCCTGAAGCCTTCTTCACAACAATTGAACCGCTCTCCTTGAAGTTCTTGATGATCCAATAAATGGTTGATTTTGGTGCAATCTTACTGGCAGCAATATCCTTGCCTGTGAAGCCCTTTTTGTGCAAAGCAATGACGACGGCATGTGTTCCCTTGCAGGTAACCATGGCTGACAGAGGAAGAACAATGATTCCAGGCACCACCTTCCTTTTGAAGCTTCCAGTCTGTTATTCAAACTCAATCAGCATGACAGAGTGATCTCCAGCCTTGTCCTCGTCAACACTCACACCTGTGTTAATGAGAGAATCACTGACATGATGTCAGCTGGTCCTTTTGTGGCAGGGCTGAAATGCAGTGGAAATGTTTTGGGAGGGATTCAGTTCATTTGCATGGCAAAGAGGGACTTTGCAATTAATTGCAATTCATCTGATCACTCTTCATGGCATTCTGGAGAATATGCAAATTGACATCCTACAAACTGAGGCAGCAGACTTTGTTAAAATGTATATTTGTGTCATTCTCAAAACTTTTGGCCACGACTGTACATGGGGTACCAGTACCGAGTTGATGTGCAGGGGTACAAGGTAATTGAGGTAGAAATGTACATACAGGTAGGGATAAAGTGACTTGGCAACAGGATAGATGCTAAACAGTAACAGAAACATATGTGATGAGTCAAAAGAGTTAGTTCAAAAGGGTCAATGCAGATGGTTAAATAGTTAACATGTCTACGACTGGGGTTCCGCTAGCCCCGCAACAGCCAGTGAAAGTGCAGGGCGCCAAATTCAAAGCAACAAAAATCTCATAATTAAAATTCCTCAAGCATACAAGTATTTCACACCATTTTAAAGATACAATTCTCGTTAATCCAGCCACAGTGTCTGATTTCAAAAAGGATTTACACACGAAATCATTACAAACGATTATGTTAGGTTACCACCAAGCCACAGAAAAACACAGCCATTTTTTTCAGCCAAAGAGAGGAGTCACAAAAAGCAGAAATAGAGATAAAATGAATCACTAACCTTTGATGATCTTCATCAGATGACACTCATAGGACTTCATGTTACACAATACATGTATGTTTTGTTTGATAAAGTTCATATTTATATAAAAAAATCTGAGTTTACATTGGCGCTTTACGTTCAGTAGTTCTAAAACATGCGGTGATTGTGTAGAGAGCCACATTAATTCACAGAAATACTCAAAATAAACATTGATAAAGATACGACTATTATACATGGAACTTTAGATAAACCTCTCCTTAACCTGTTGCAACGACCAAACCCGGATCCGGGATTCTATTTATAGACCTAAGCTCATTACCATAACGCAACGTTAACTATTCATGAAAATCGCAAATGAAATGAAATAAATATGCTATCTCTCAAGCTTAGCCTTTTGTTAACAACACTGTCATCTCAGATTTTCAAAATATGCTTTTCAACCATAGGAAAACAATCATTTGTGTAACAGTAGTTAGCTAGCGTAGCATTTAGCGTTAGCATTAGCGTTAGCATTTAGCAGGCAACTATCACAAAAACAAGTAAAGCCTTCAAATAAAATAACTTACCTTTGAAGAACTTCTGATATTTTCAATGAGGAGACTCTCAGTTAGATAGCAGATGCTCAGTTTTTCCAAAAATATTATTTGTGTATTAGAAATAGCTCCGTTTTGTACCAAAAAAATAAAATAAAAAAAAAATAAATAAAAAAATTCAGCCCTCAAAACGCGAACTTTTTTCCAAATGAACTCCATAATATCGACTGAAACATGGCAAACGTGGTTTAGAATCAATCCTCAAGGTGTTTTTCCACATATCTCTTCGATGATATATCCTTCGTGGAAGCCTGGTTTCTCCTTGCTCTCAAATGGAAAAATAATTGTACCTGGCTTTGCGCTCCAATTTCTACGCAGGGACACCAGGCGGACACTTGGAAAATGTAGTCTCTTATGGTCAATCTTCCAATGATATGCCTACAAATACGTCACAATGCTGCAAACACCTTGGGGAAACGACAGAAAGTGTAGGCTCATTCCTTGCGCAATCACAGCCATATAAGGAGACAATGGAAAACAGAGCTTCAGAGATTCTGCTCATTTCCTGGTTGACGTATCATCTTGGTTTCGCCTGTAGAATGAGTTCTGGGGCACTTACAGACAATATCTTTGCAGATTCTGAAACTTCAGAGTGTTTTCTTTCCAAAACGGTCAATAATATGCATAGTCAAGCATCTTTTCGTGACAAAATATTGCGCTTAAAACGGGAACGTTTTTTATCCAAAAATGAAATAGCGCCCCTAGAGATCCAAGAGGTTAATGCAACCACTGTGTCAGATTTCCAAAAAACTGTACGGAGAAAGCAAACCATGCAATAATCTGAGTACAGCCTTTAGACAACAAAGCAGCCAAAAAGATACCCACCATATTGGGTAGTCAACATTACTCAGAAATAGCATTTGAAATATTCACTTACTTTTGATTATCTTCATCAGAATGCACTCCCAGGAATCCCAGTTCCACCATAAATGTTTTGATTTGTTCGATAATGTCCATCAGTCATGTCCAAATATCTTCTTTTGTTAGGGCATTTGGTAAACAAATCCAAAAGCGCGTTCAGGTCGAATGTCGGACGAAAAGTTCAAAAAGTTCCATTACAGCCCGTAGAAACATGCCAAACTAAGTATGGAATCAATCTTTAGGATGTTTTTAAGATAAAACTTCATTAATGTTCCAACCGGACAATTCCTTTGTCTGTACAAATGAAGTGGAAAGTAGCTACCTTTCACGGGAGCGCGCCAGACCGAGGCTGTGGCACTCTGCCAGACCACTCATTCAAAGAGCACTTATGAGCCCCTCCTTTAGAGTAGAATCCTCAAAACAGGTTCTAAATACTGTTGACATCTAGTGGAAGCCTTGGGAAGTGAAACATAACTAATATCCCATGGTATCTTCAATGGGGCCTGAGTTGAAATACTACAAACCTCAGATCTCCCACTTCCTGGTTGGATTTTTTTCTCAGGTTTTTGCCTGCCATATGAGTTCTGTTATACTCACAGACATCATTCAAACAGTTTTAGAAACTTCGGAGTGTTTTCTATTCAAATATACTAATTATATGCATATTCTAGCTTTTACGGCGGAGTAGCAGGCAACTTAATTTGGGCACGTTTTTCATCCAAGCTACCCAATACTGCCCCCTGCCCCAAAGAAGTTAACCAATAGCTAACCGGACTAACTATTTAGCAGTCGTATGGCTTGGGGTAGAAGCTGTTCAGAGTCCTGTTGGTTCCAGACTTGGTGCATCGATACTGCTTGCCATGCTGTAGCAGAGATAACAGTCTATGACATGAGTCTTTGACAATGTTCTGGGCCTTCCTCTGACACCACCTGGTACAGAGGTCCTGGATGGCATGGAGCTTGGCCCTAGTTATGTACAGGGACGTACGCACTACTCTCTGTAGCACCTTGCAGTCGGATGCTAAGCAGTTGCCATACCAAGCAGTGATGCAGCCAGTCAAGATGCTCTCAGTGGTGCAGCTGGTTAACTTTTTGAGGATAGGAGGGCTCATGCTGAATCTTTTCAGCCTCCTGAAGGGGAAGGTTGTCGTGCCCTCTTTACAACTGTGTTGGTGTGTGTGCACCATTATAATTCTTTAGTGATGTGAACACCAAGGAACTTGAAACTCTTGATCTACTCCACTACAGTCCCATAGATGTGGATGGGGGCGTAGTCTATGATCAGCTCCTTTGTCTTGCTGACGTGGAGGAAGAGGTTGTTGTCCTGGCACCAGACTGTCAGGTCTCTGACCTTCTCCCTGTAGGCTGTGTCATTGTCGGCAATCAGGACTTCCACCGTTGTGTCGTCTGCTAAACTTAATGATGGTGTTGGAGTTTTGAGGGGCCCCTGTATCGAGAGTCTGCTTGACTGGTGTGTTGTTGACTACTCTCACCACCTGGGGCATCATAGGGTCCTACGTGAGGATATTGGAGGGCACTACAGTGTTGAATACTGAGCTGTACTCAATGAACAGCATTCTCATGTTGGTGTTCCTTTTGTCCAGGTGGGAAATTGCAGTGTAGTGTGCAATAGAGATTGCATCATCGGTGGATCTGATGGAGTGAAATTAAAATTGGAGTGGGTCCAGGGTGGCTGGGATGATGTTGTTGATGTGAGTCATGACCAGCCTTTCAAAGCACTTCATAGTCATTTAGACAGGTTACCTTGACGTTATTGGGCATGTGGACTCTGGTGGTCGGCTTGAAACATGTAGATATTACAGACTGGGTCAGGAGAGGTTATAAATGTTGGTGAATACACTTGCCAGCTGGTCAGCGCATGCTCTGAGAATGCGTCCTGGTAATTTGTCAAGCCCTGCTGCCTTGTGAATGTTAACCTGTTTAAAGGTCTTACTTACATTGGCTGCGGATAGAGTGATCACACTGTCGTCCGGATCAACTGGTGTTCTCATGCATGGTTCAGTGTTGCTAGCCTCAAAGCGAGCATAGAAGCTATTTAGCTCGCCACTGGACAGCCCACAGCTGGGTTTCCCTTTGTAATCCGTGATGGTTTGCAAGCCCTACCACATTTTCTTGTTTGCTTATGGCCCTATACAGCTTGTTGAGTGCGATCTTAGTGCCAGCATCGGTTTGTGGTGGTAAATAGAAAGCTACAAAATAGTAGAAAAATCTCTTAGTAAATATAATTGTGCTGGAGGGAATAGTGGCCGTGTTATGCGCTCCTGACCAATTGTGCTATTTTGTGTCTTTTTTTGACTGCACTTATTTTTTTTGTACATAATGCTTCAGCCATCATTTCGTATGTCCGAAAATAGCTTTTGGACATCAGAACAGCTATCACGAACCTCGATTTGGACAAGGACTTCTACTTCAATGAGTTGGAGGCGAAAGACACATTGATTATCCTGGACCAGGCCCAAATCCCTGACAATCGAATAAGGAGGAGCCGGAGCTATAAAGGCCGGCATGTGGAATACGTGACGAGAATACGTCAGAGAGTGATTTAATCGCCTCTACCCTTCGTTCTATTGGCAAATGTGCAATCACCGGAGTATGAACTGGATGAGCTCCGTTCGAGACTATCCTATCAATGTTACTGTTGCTGTTGGATGAAAACTTCTCATCTCCAAAACAGACACTTTTCAGGAAATTGAAAAAAAAACTGCCATATTTTGCCATTCACAAACATACAATTAGCTTCAGAAGCTATTTTGAATAAATGGTCTTGGTCTTACAGTCATGAAATATTCAGAGTACATTGAGGGGAGTTACTTCCTAAAACTTTTATCTGGGCCTGTATTCATAATGCCTCTCAGACTATGAGTGCTGAGCTAGGATCAGTTTAGTATTTTTTTTTATAAGATTACATGGACCTGATCCTAGATCAGCACTCCTACTGTGATGCTTTGTGGATATGACCCTGTTCTCTCTCCAGATTGATGTGTTGCTTCTTTGCGAGCTGCTAGGTTCACCCCAGGACAGGCATAGTCAGAGGGGAGTACTAGAGGCAGGCATGGTTAAAAGATGAAAAAGAAGCTTTATTTCTCTCCTCGTCATTGTCCAAAGCTGCCAGGGTGAGATCATGGAGGCTGTCTCGGAGCAGTGTGTGTTATCTTATCTTATGTTGTCTGTGTCTGTGTCTGTGTGTGTCTGTGTGTGTGTGTGTGTGTGTGTGTGTGTGTGTGTGTGTGTGTGTGTGTGTGTGTGTGTGTGTGTGTGTGTGTGTGTGTGTGTGTGTGTGTGTGTGTGTGTGTGTGTGTGTGTGTGTGTGTGTGTGTGTGTGTGTGTCTATGAGTGTGTGTGTGTGCAGTGCCTCCAGAAAGTATACACACCACTTTACTTTTTCACATTTTGTTACAGCCTGAATTTTAAATGGATTTTAAATTGAGATTTTGTGTCACTGATCTACACACAATAGCCCATAATGTCAAAATGGGATTTTGTTTGTAGAAAATGTTTGAAATGAATAAAAAATGAAAAGCTGAAATGTCTTGAGTCAATAAGTATTCAACCCCTTTGTTATGGCAAGCCTAAATAAGTTCAGAAGTGAAAGTGTCCTTAACAAATAATATAAGTTGAATGGACACATTCTGTGTTCAATAATAGTGGTTAACATGATTTTTGAATGACTACCCCATCTCTGTACCCTACACATATAATTAATTATCTGTAAGGTCCCTCAGTCGAGTAGTGCACAGATTTCAAGCACAGATTCAACCAGGGAGGTTTTTCAATACCTTGCAAAGAAGATCACCGATTGGTAGATATGTAAAAAATAAAAAAGCAGATGATGAATATTCCTTTGAGCAAGGTGAAGTTATTAATTATGCTTTGGATGGTGTATCAATACACCCAGTCACTACAAAGATACAGGCGTCCTTCCTAACTCAGTTGCCGGAGAGGAAGGAAACTGCTCAGGAATTTCACCATGAGGCCATGATCACCATGATTTTAAAAGCTTCATGATTGTGATGTGAGAAAACAGAGGATGGATCAACAACATGGAAGTTACTCCACAATACTAACCTAATTGACAGAGTGAAAAGCCTATAGAAAATACAAATATTCCAAAACATGCATCCTGTTTGCAACAAAGAAATTAATATTTTGTCCTGAATACAAAGCATTATGATTGTGGCAAATCCAACACAACACATCACTGAGTACCACTCTTCATATTTGGTGGCTGCATCATGTTATTTGAATGCTTGCCATCTGCAAGGACTAGAGAGGTTTTTAGGATAAAAAGAAACGGAATACAGCTAAGCACAGGCCAGAAACTGGTTCAGTCTTCTTTCCAACAGACACTGGGAGATGAATTCGCCTTTCAACTGGACAATAACCTAAAACAGAAGGCAAAACTACACTGGAGTTGCTTACCAAGATAACATTGAATGTTCCTTAGTGGCTTAGTTAGAGTTTTGACTTAAATTGTCTTGAGAATCTATGGGAAGGCTTGAAAATGCCTTTCTATCAATGATCTACAACCAACTTGACAGAGCTTGACATTTATTTTAAGAATAATGGCCAAATATTGTACAATCCAGGTGTGCAAAGCTCTTAGAGGCTTACCCAAAAACACTTACAGCTGTAATCGCTGCCAAACGTGTTTCCAACATGTATTGTCCCGGGGGGGGGGGGGGGGGGGGGGGGGAATACTTAGTTAATCCAGATATAGGCCTATAAGTGTTTTATTTTTAATTTCAGTCAGTAATTTGTGTAGATCGTTTGACAGTCAAATCCAAAATGACAGTCAAATCCATTTTAATACGTCTTTATAACTCAACAAAATGTTGAAAAAGTCAATGGGTGTGGAATACTTTCTGAAGGCACTGTATACTTTTCTCCACATGGCTTGAGGCTATCTCACACACCTGTTTGTATTTTATTTTCTCTTCCTCTACCAATGAAGCCTTAGGGTACACTATACCATAGTGTAAAAAAAAATATGTTGATTCAATGTACAATTGTAAGCAGGGGGGACAACTTTGGTTTTAGAACTGGGGGGACATAATTATTATAACTTTTTTTGTAGGATAAACACTCCAAACAGCCTACCCGACCCGCTCAGAGGCGTCTGCATGGTCCTAAAGCACACCCCTGCCTTTTTTGTATCGCATGCCATTGACAAAAATGGAATTTCAGAATGTGGGGGGGCACATGATGCCCTCGTCCCCTGTGAAAGTTGCACCCCTGAACTTTTCACACAAAGACTTTTTGTTGTGAGGTTGTGCAACAAGAACATGTTGTGATCAAACTCACAATCCTGTGAGTTCAAAACTTAGAATTTTCGAATTTAAATTGCTATACAAAATTCTTGCAACCAAAGGAATGTTATATTTATGAGGAGGCAGAGTCTTTAGATCATTTATTTTGGTATTGTCCATATGTAGCTAGTTTTTGGTCACAGGTCCAGGAATGGCTGAAGAATTGCAACATTTGCCTAGAACTAATGCTGCAGATAGCAATACTGGGTGATATGAAAAGCCATAGTCAATCAATCAATAATATAATAATTATTTTAGCAAAAATGTATTTTTTAATTTACAATCTGTAGAAGCTATGAGAATAGAAACGCTCAATACTTTTGTGAAGCATCACTGCACAGTTTAAAAATATATGGCAAATAGAAATCCAAAATGGCTGGTGTTAAGAGATAGATGGGAGGGGTTGAATGGAGCTGAAGGGTGGGACTAATAACAAGATAAACAATGTGAAACGTACAGGGTCTGTAAAATGTATATAGGTTCAGAACTTTTGTGAAATAGCACAGTTACACATATACATCAAACTGGATGGACATCAGAAATAGAGGAAGGACTAAAAACAAACAAAATATAACGATTGTAAAATAGATTGTGTCTGTAAAATATGTATAAGATATATAAACTGAAGGTAGAAGCCGAAGTGTTTATTGGTTCTCCAATTGGGGGAAGGGTGGTAGGGTTTGCGGGGAATAATAAAGTTATATTTTAAAAAAAAGTATGTGTGTCTATATAGGTATGTGTATGTATATACTGTATGTGTTCATGTATGCATGCGTGTATGTATATGGATATATTTACCCCCAAAATATATGGGGGATTGGAAATGACGCAGACAATTACATTGATGGAAGCAACATTCACAATTCACACAATGTTAAGCTGATCCACCCCTAAAAAGACAAAAAAAAGAAAAACAAAACCCTCACTATCCTGTTGCAGCTGGTTGCCTTACAATTGGAGAGTTAGAGTTAGAAAATGTCATCACTTCACAATGAGACAATAATACAAAATACAGATTTTTTTTTAAACACACACACACACACACACACATCCTCAAATGGAGTTTGGAGCCGCTAAAAACAATCATGGTCAAACATGGTACCTGCGTAATCTATAATACACTGAACAAAAATATAAACGCAACATGCAACAATTTCTAAGGTTTTACTGAGTTACAGTTCATAGAAGGAAATCAGTCAATTGAAATAAATTCATTAGGCCCTTATCTATGGATTTCGCATGACTGGGAATACAGACATGCACCTGTTGGTCACAGATACCTTTTTAAAAAACAGTCTTGTGTGACAACCATTTGCTTCACGCAGCATGACACAGTTCCTTCGTATAGAGTTGGAATGTTGTCCCACTCTGTTGCACATGTCGATCCAGAGCATCCCAAACACACTCAATGGGTGACATGTCTGGTGAGTATGCAGGCCATGGAAGAGCTGGTACATTTTCAGCTTCCAGGAATTGTGTATAGATCATTGCGACATGAGGCCGTGCATTATCATGCTAAAATATGAGGTGATGGCGGGGGATAAATGGCACGACAATGGGCCTCAGGATCTCGTCACGGTATCTCTGTGCATTCAAATTGCCATCGATAAAATACAATTGTGTTCGTTGTCCATAGCTTATGTCGGCCCATACCATACCCCCAGCGCCACCATGGGGCACTCTGGTCACAACGTTGACATCAGTAAACGTCTGCCATTTTATTGTCCCCAGTACAAGGTGCACCTTTTTGTACAGTGCAAGCTGTGTGACTATGTGGATTATTTTTGATATTGCTTTTATTCAGGCCAGTCGTTCAGCAGACATTGTTATCCGCTAGATATACTTGATAAAAATACCGTGTTAAGTACACAGAGATAACACCATAGAGATCCTATAAAACGTACATGGATAATACCCACAACCCAATACACAATTCCATTCCTGTTTGTTTCTGCTGCTCCCAAGTACTTCTGTTGCTCCCCAGTTATATATAATTAATCTGAAAAACCATGCCATGTGAAGCGGTCACCCCTATTCTAACTAGCTTAGCCCACTAGGCAAGCATACCAGAGTGCCTCAAAGCTAAAATGAGCCAGCCAGCTAGCCAGCTAGCCAGACTATCTGTATACTATCAGGGATGCTCTAGACCCCTGCAAGGTGTGAGGTGAACCGCACCTACGCCCCTTCGTCCTGCCGCTCTTCTTCCTGTCGGGCAACTAAAGGTCAGAAAGTCAAGGTGTACATTGAGAGGGAAGGAAGGAGAGAAAGAAATTGGAGGAAGAGAAAGAGAGAGAGAGACAGATGGAGAGACAGCTAGGGGTCAGAGAGGAGAGGTGGTGGGCGGTCTTTCTGCTGGACATGAAACAGCTCCCACGGCAACCACTTAATCCTGTCTGAGGGGTTCAACTGGAATGTCTCGGTGCGTGTGTGTCAAATCAACATCAAATCAAGTTGTATTGGTCACATACACATATTTAGCGGAAGTTATTGCGGGTGTAACGAAATGCTTGTGTTCCTAGCTCAGTGCAGTAATATCTAATAATTTACAACAGTACACGGTCCAGAGCATGCACACACACACCCACACACTCCACGCCCAATCAGCAAGAAGCAGCCCAATCATAGAGGAGAATAGAGAAAAACAACATGGCAGAGAAATGCAAAAGGCCATTGATCTGCTTCTTTAAGTGGTCCATGGGAAAAGAGGAGTAATCGATGGGGCAGCCCTGATCCACCCTCTCTCACACCCACCCACCTCCATCCCCTCTCCCTCTCCGTCCAAGTCCCAGGACACACACTCACATAATCACACACACACATGGTCAAGGGCAGGAGGACAGGGAGCATCAGTGCCAGAGTCTCACACAATATTCCTCCCTAAAATCTGTCCAATCCCACTGTCCGAGAGAGAGAGCTAAAGTGAGCTCTAGAGCGAGAGAGAGTGTAAGCAAGCGAGAGATGGAGGGAGAGGGAGATCCATTTCCATTATTCCCAAGATGCAGATATTTAGCCTTTCGGTGAAATCCATTGTGTGGTAATCTCCTGCATAGAAGTGTCTGCTTATTGATGCCATTGTAGAGGACACTCTGTTTCCCTGTCTAACTGATGGGAGACCTTTATACTGAGACGTAATTGTGATGAGAGAGATGGCTGGATCGTGTTAAAGGCCCAGTGCAGTCAAAAAAATGTATTTACCTGTGTTTCCACACTATGAGGCTGGAATAATACTGTGTAAAACCTGTTTGAAAAGACCACCTGAAATTTCAGTCTGTTTTGGTGGGACGGAGTTTTGGCCTTCCATGGTGACATCACCATGTAGTAAGTTATTTAATAGGCCAATAAGAAAGAGAGATTCAAACCTCTCTGCCAATAACAGCTCATTTTCACTTTTCTCCTCCCCACTCAAACTACTCCCAGACAATTCTTGCTAGAGGAAACGCTCTTTGCTAATAAGCTATTTTTGTTTATTTTTGACCATTTTACA
>NC_092160.1:5055000-5150000 GCF_045791955.1 Oncorhynchus clarkii lewisi | reverse complement strand
CAGAAAAAAAATTATTGACCTCCACAAGTCTGTTTTATCCTTGGGAGCAATTTCCAAACACCTGAAGGTACCATGTTCATCTGTACAAACAATAGTACGCAAGTATAAACATCATGGGACCAAGCAGCTGTCATACCACTCAGGAAGGAGACGCGTTCTGTTTCCTAGAGATGTAACGTACTTTGGTGCGAAAAGTGCAAATCAATCCCAGAACAACAGCAAAGGATATTGTGAAGATGCTGGAGGAAACAGGTACAAAAGGATCTATATCCACAGTAAAACAAGTCCTATATCGACATAACCTGAAAGGCCACTCAGCAAGCAAGAAGCCACTGCTCCAAAACCGCCATAAAAAAGCCAGACTACGGTTTGCAACTGCACATGGGGACAAAGATCGTACTTTTTGGAGAAATGTCCTCTGGTCTGATGAAACAAAAATAGAACTGTTTGGCCACAATGACCATCTTTATGTTTGGAGGAAAAAGGGGGAGGCTTGCAAGCCGAAGAACACCATCCCAACCGTGAAGCACGGTGGTTGCAGCATCATGTTATGGGTTTGTTTTGCTGCAGGAGGGACTGGTGCACTTCACAAAATAGATGGCATTGAGGAAGGAAAATTATGTGGATATATTGAAGCAACATCTCAAGACATCAGTCAGGAAGTTAAAGCTTGGTCGCACATTGGTCTCCAAATGGACAATGACCCCAAGCATACTTCCAAAGTTGTGGCAAAATGGCTTAAGGACAACAAAGTCAAGGTATTGGAGTGGAGATCACAAAGCCCTGACCTTAATCCAATAGAAAATTGTGGGCAGAAAAAGTGTGTGCGAGCAAGGAGGCCTACAAACCCAGACTCAGTTACAACAATTCTGTCAGGAGGAATGGGCCAAAATTCACCCAACTTATTGTGGAAAGCGTGTGGAAGGCTATCCGAAACGTTTGACTCAAGTTAAACAACGTAAAGGCAATGCTACCAAATATTAATTGAGTGTATTTAAACTTCTGACCCACCGGGAATGTGATGAAAGAAATAAAAGCTGAAATAAATCATTCTCTCTACTATTACTCTGACATTTAACATAAAGTTTTGATCCTAACTAACCTAAAACAGGGAATTTGTACTGGGATTAACTGTCAGGATTTGTGAAAAACTGAGTTTAAATGTATTTTGCTAAGGTGTATGTAAACTTCTGACTTCAACTGTACATCGTACCAGCACCTTCTTTCTTGGCCTCCAAAGAAAAACAGGCCTTATGCCGGTAATAAAAACCTATTTTCAGCTTGAGCTTCCTTATTAAGTTCTCCACATGAACAGTGAAGCTCAGCTTGTCATCCACCCACACTCCCAAATATTTGTAGTCTTTGACTTGCTCTATAGTATGTTCAACCAATGTTGCAATGACATGATTATTAACATGCCTGGCATTAGAAAATAGGTTGCATTTTTTTTTCCCGAATTCAGAACCAGCTTCAAATCATAAAGATTCTGTGGTAATGGTGTCAAATGGTCTTTTTCAAATGCTAAAGATAAACTACTACAACTTTAATAAAGAACAGTATCATCTGCATAAAAATGAACACCCACTGTCTCAATATGATCCCCAATGTTGTTGATATACAAAATTAACATTTTTGGTAGGCCTTCAGCTGCCTACTAACTAAGGACTCCAGTAACTTAGACAGTTTTGATAGTTGCCAAGTAGCGAAGGATCTCCACCTTTCAGGAGAGGCTTTACAATAGCAGATTTCCATAACTTGGGGATTTCCTTACCATCAAGCGTGAGGTTAAAAATATTACGCGGAGCAATGATGTCTGCAGCTAAGTTTAGTAGGCGGGGGTCTAGATCATCAGAGCCGGGGATTTCTCCCTATCAATTTCTTTCAGGGCTTTGTGCACATCTGAAACAGAGAAGGGTGAGAAGGAAAACCTGGCGAAGGAGTGCACAGGGGTGTCAGGTAAATTCACAGGGGGCTCACTTAGACCTTTAAGCTTTTCAAATAAACTGCCTGCATCTAGAAAATGCTGATTTAAGGCTTTCAGAATAGAGGTTCTCTCAGTGTCGACCAACAATTGTTTAGGAAGCTGTGTAATCTTTTTTGCACTCCAAACCTTTCACTACTTGCCAAACTTTGGAGGGATTATTTAAATGATCTGAAATAGATTTAAGGTAGTGGTCTGCTTTCAGTTTTCGGGTCATAGCCACACCCAGATTTCAAAGACATTTAAAAGCCATCCAATCATCCGCCGAACCAGACCATCTTGCTTTAGCCCACATACAGTGCCTTGCGAAAGTATTCGGCCCCCTTGAACTTTGCGACCTTTTGCCATATTTCAGGCTTCAAACATAAAGATATAAAACTGTATTTTTTTGTGAAGAATCAACAACAAGTGGGACACAATCATGAAGTGGAACGACATTTATTGGATATTTCAAACTTTTTTAACAAATCAAAAACTGAAAAATTGGGCGTGCAAAATTATTCAGCCCCTTTACTTTCAGTGCAGCAAACTCTCTCCAGAAGTTCAGTGAGGATCTCTGAATGATCCAATGTTGACCTAAATGACTAATGATGATAAATACAATCCACCTGTGTGTACTCAAGTCTCCGTATAAATGCACCTGCACTGTGATAGTCTCAGAGGTCTGTTAAAAGCGCAGAGAGCATCATGAAGAACAAGGAACACACCAGGCAGGTCCGAGATACTGTTGTGAAGAAGTTTAAAGACGGATTTGGATACAAAAAGATTTCCCAAGCTTTAAACATCCCAAGGAGCACTGTGCAAGCGATAATATTGAAATGGAAGGAGTATCAGACCACTGCAAATCTACCAACACCTGGCCGTCCCTCTAAACTTTCAGCTCATACAAGGAGAAGACTGATCAGAGATGCAGCCAAGAGGCCCATGATCACTCTGGATGAACTGCAGAGATCTACAGCTGAGGTGGGAGACTCTGTCCATAGGACAACAATCAGTCGTATATTGCACAAATCTGGCCTTTATGGAACAGTGGCAAGAAGAAAGCCATTTCTTAAAGATATCCATAAAAAGTGTCGTTTAAAGTTTGCCACAAGCCACCTGGGAGACACACCAAACGTGGAAGAAGGTGCTCTGGTCAGATGAAATCAAAATTGAACTTTTTGGCAACAATGCAAAACGTTATGTTTGGCGTAAAAGCAACACAGCTGAACACTCCATCCCCACTGTCAAACATGGTGGTGGCAGCATCATGGTTTGGGCCTGCTTTTCTTCAGCAGGGACAGGGAAGATGGTTAAAATTGATGGGAAGATGGATGGAGCCAAATACAGGACCATTCTGGAAGAAAACCTGATGGAGTCTGCAAAAGACCTGAGACTGGGACGGAGATTTGTCTTCCAACAAGACAATGATCCAAAACATAAAGCAAAATCTACAATAGAATGGTTCAAAAATAAACATATCCAGGTGTTAGAATGGCCAAGTCAAAGTCCAGACCTGAATCCAATCGAGAATCTGTGGAAAGAACTGAAAACTGCTGTTCACAAATGCTCTCCATCCAACCTCACTGAGCTCGAGCTGTTTTGCAAGGAGGAATGGGAAAAAATGTCAGTCTCTCGATGTGCAAAACTGATAGAGACATACCCCAAGCGACTTACAGCTGTAATCGCAGCAAAAGGTGGCGCTACAAAGTATTAACTTAAGGGGGCTGAATAATTTTGCACGCCCAATTTTTCAGTTTTTGATTTGTTTAAAAAGTTTGAAATATCCAATAAATGTCGTTCCACTTCATGATTGTGTCCCACTTGTTGTTGATTCTTCACAAAAAAATACAGTTTTATATCTTTATGTTTGAAGCCTGAAATGTGGCAAAAGGTCGCAAAGTTCAAGGGGGCCGAATACTTTCGCAAGGCACTGTAGAATTTCATTCTATTATGATTGAAGTAAATTCATCAGTAAACCAAGGGTTATCTCTGCCCTTAATCCTGAATTTTTTGAAAGGGGCATGCCTATTGCACACAACCTGGAATGCGTTGTGGAAGTAAGAAAAGGCTAATTCAACATCAGGGATTAATTGTATTCTATTCCATTCAATGCTAAATACATAATGTAAAAAACCTTGAATATCAAACTGCTTCCAGTTTCTTTAACTAAATGACACGTGGAGATCGCTTAGGAATTTTACCAACTCTCACATAGGCAATAGCACAGTGATCACTTATGCTATTTGCAAAAATACCAGAAGCATTAAAACGATGAGGAGCATTGGTTAAGGTCAAATCAATCAAGGAGGATTTCAGAGGATACTTTGCATTCAACCTAGATACGCTGTTGACAATCTGTCTGAGATTATAGGGATTTCATAGAATTTTGAGTTGATCAGAGCTAGATTTAACCAATCCTGATTCAGATCACCCATCAAGACAAACTTAAGAGTTGACATGCTGTGATAACAGGTCTATAATAACACGATACAACAATATTTAAAGATGAGCCAAGGTTTAGGTTCAAAGACAGATATTCAAATGGCTTAGGTTTAGTAAGAGAAGTCAGAACGGCTGCAGAGAACTTGTCTTTTACGTATACAGCAACATCACCACCCTTAGATTTACGATTTGCACGAAAAACGTTGAAACCCATTCATGCCAATATTTTTGTATTGTAATTGATTTTTTGAGCCTGGTTTTCAGAAAGCATACATGTGTCAGGGTCGGCAGTTTTTATCCATATATTCACAAAATCAAGCTTTGGCAGAAGACGTCTTATGCATAAACTTCAGGCCACACTGACTACTTCATTCGGTAGGGGCAAAAATGACTGGATTAGACTGCACATTTCCAGACAGTAGAAGCAGCAAGATAATGGCAAGTCTAGATCGGGGGTTACAACATTCGGATTTACAGACAGCACTTGAATGACAATCCACAGTCACAAGAGTCTTTAACGCCACATTTTTTCACGAGATGTGCAAAGTCCAGAAACGTGGTTAAGCACCAAGAGAACAGTCTTGACATGTAAGTGCAAGAGTCCAAATTCTCCCATGTTGTTTGGGGCGAAATGTGCAGAGTTCTTGCATGCATTTACAGAGCAAGCGTGTGGTTTCTCCCAAGGCACGAGGGAGAAACAGTCATATATATCTCTTCATTCACAGAGCAATGGGCTCTAAAAGTATCGCCAACATTGTAAAAGCCAAGGGTAGACAACAGCCAAATGAGCATCAGAGAGAGAGAGAGAAAACACAGCATTAAGCACATACAAAGTCAACAGAACAATCTAAGATATGTAGCTAACACAACGCTAAACACTAATATTGAATGAGCTACGACTTCACATAAAAGTGTTCCTAAATAATAATACAAACATAGCAAGAATCACGAATCAAATAATCCAACAGCAGATCAGTAAAAAGTCTGAGGTGAGAGAGAGAGAGAGAGACCGAAGGAGGAGGAGGAGGCCAAAGAGAGGCCCTCAACGAGGCAGACATCGAGGGCGAAGATAAAATGACCGTCTGTCGAAAACCATGACGGTGATACAATCGCTAACCTGAACGGTAATAAAGTTGCTCAAATCCAGACCAGAATGGATGGTCATGTAAAAGCACGGCGCTAAATGTTTGGTGGTAGCCTCTTCCAAGTTCATCTGATGTGAGGCGACTCTACGAAAAGCGGTCCATCGAAATATGAGAAATTACCGCTCACGTCAAATTTCAGTGAATGTTTACAGGTTGGAAAATACCATGCAGTGTGTGTGTATGGGTGCATCCATGTGTGCGTCTGTATGTAAATGTCTCATTAGAGTGGGGCCCGGGGTGTCAGGGTCACCTGGGGGTCAACCGGCCCAAATTGGGATGATGTTGCCGTGGCAACCAGCTGGAAGGGACAGAGTGTGATCTGACCTGCTGGAGGGGCCATGTCACCTCCAGGCTGACACACACACACACACACACACACACACACACACACACACACACACACAGAGAATTGCACACTAACGCATGCACACAATCACAGATGTGCACACACATACAGACGTACCACACATTTTCACTTGACCTCTCTCTCACACATGTAGAATGCACACATAATCACATCAGACACAGAGAGTCACACACACCCACACTGTCACTCTCCTTGTCCTCCCATACGTCATATCTGGCTGTGTTATTCTTGGAAAGCAGGGAATAAGGGAATGCTGTAGAATATTAAAGAGTAGAAGGACTGGGTCAGACAGACAGACAGGCAGGCAGGCAGGCAGGCAGGCAGACAGACAGGGGCAACCATGTCCCTGCGTTTTTTGGGGGGTTCTCCAGCAACCAGTTTGTGCTCTCTTTAAGTGGGAAGAACAACTACACTACGAAAAATTGGTTCCAAAAAGGTTATTCGGCTGTCCTCAGGAGAACTTTTTTTGGATCCAGGTAAAACCCTATTTGGTTCCAGGTATAATCATTTTGGGTTCCATGTCAAACCCTCTGTGGAAAGGGTTTTACATGGAACCCAAAAAGGTTCTACCTGGAACCAAAAAGGGTTCTTCAAAGGGTTCTCCTACTGGGACAGCCGAAGAACCCTTTTAGGTTCTAGATAGCATTTTTCTAAGAGTGTACCCCTCCGTTCCCTGTCTTTCTCTACCTCCTCTCCTCCATGTATCTACTGTTATCTTCCCATCATTCATCCTGCCTTTTACCTCACCCTGAAGGTCTCTATCTTCTTAAATTTTATGCTCCAAGAATGTATCCTCTTTATTTTTCTCCTCAACTCTCTCTCTCTCTCTTCCTTATATGTTGATACAGTAAATGTCTGTGTCTTTGTCTGTGCAGGTGAACGAGATTTACCATGACCACTCTCTGGGAGCCAGGATCAACGTGGTGCTAGTACGAATCATCATGCTTGGCTATGGGAAGGTAAAAGAGTGTTTTGTTCATGTTTTTTAGCCTAGATATCCTTTTTACAGGTTGTTTTGACTATAGAAAGAAAATCCATGTTCATAATCTACTTCAGGTTTGACTGAGCAGAGCCTCTGTTTTATGAACCTATTCCTTGAAAAGTTGCAGCCATGTTATATTTTATGGAGCATTTTCTGCACCCCTACACACACACACACACACACACACACACGCACGCACGCACAAACACACACGCACGCACGCAATACACACACAATACACACACACACAATACACACACACAATACACACACACAATACACACACACACACACAATACACACACACACAATACACACACACACAATACACACACACAATACACACACACACACAACACACACACACACACACACACAACCCTCTCTGCACTCGACGAGGCCTACAGCCTGTTATTCCAGTGGACTGAGCAAAAGAGGAACTAAAAGCATGTGGATCCCAGGGGAGGGTTTTCAAAGTCGCACGCCTTCACAGTTCATCACCGAAGCACATAGAAACACTGCCGTTATGCAACCGGCTTTTTCCCTGGTGGGCTGGAGCAAGGAATCATGGGAAGTCCAGACAAAGATAAACAATCAATGATAGCCTTCCCTCATTCATAAACAACCAGACAGACTGGCGGATGCTGCTCTGTAATTCTATCATCTATCTATCTTGATTAGATTAGAAGTTTAATAGTCACGTGTACAGGGTTGCAGGTGTAATTACAGGATACAGTGAAAATCTTAAGCTCTGAGCTCCAACAATGCATCCCAAAGTGAAATAAAAACAATACATGTAATAATAAAGAATATAAATAAATATAAATTAAATATACAACACTGTAACAATGGTAAATGTCCATTGGGGCAGGGACAGGGTAAATGTCTGTTGGGGGGGCAGGAAACGGGAGCAGGTAGCTGACTAGTGGTGGCTATTCAGCAGCCTGATGGTCTGGGGGTAGAAGCTATTAGCCAGTCTTCCAGTTTTTGCCATGATGCTCCTGTACTGCCTGCTTTTTAGTGATGGAAGTGGGGAGAACAGGCCATGGCTCAGGTGGCTGGGGTCCCTAATTATCTTCTTGGCCTTCCTGCGACCCCTGGTGTTGTAAGTGTCCTGGAGGGCAGTCAGTGTGCACCCAATGGTGCGTTTGGCTGAGCGTGCTGTCCGCGACAGTGGAGTTGACGTACCAATCTTTGATGAATCCCAACAGTATGCTCTCGATGGTGGTCCTGTATAACCCTATGAGGGCCCTCTGGGACAGATCGCATTTCTTCAGCATCCTGAGGTTGAAGAGTCGTTGTCGTGCCTTCTTCACCAAAGGTATCCATGTGGTTTGACCATTTCAGCTGCTTAGAGATGTGTACGCCGAGGAACTTAAAGTTTTTGACTGTCTCCACAGCATCCCCGTGGATGGGGGCTTGCCCAGCCTTGTTCTTCCTGAAGTCCACAATCAGCTCCTTTGTTTTGCTGACGTTGAGGGAGAGGTTGTTTACCAGGCACCACATCAGAGTGCCTACCTCCTCCCTGTAGGCCGTCTCGTCATTGTTGGTAATCAGGCTCACTAATACTGTTGTGTCGTCAGAAAACTTGATGATGGAGTTGGAACTGTGTGAGGCCACGCAGTCGTGGGTATACAGGGAGTACAGGAGGGGACTGAGGACGCACCCTTGTGTTGATAATCAGTGTCGAGGAGCTAATGTTGCCTACCTTTAGCAGCTGGGGGTGACCTGTCACGAAGTCTAGGACCCAGTTGCATAGGGATGAGTTCAGACCCAGGGCCGTGAGCTTTGTGGTGAGCTTAGATGGCGCTATGGTATTGAAGGCAGCACTGTGGGATCTCGAGTGGCTTTTTGGTCTAAGGCACTGCATCTCAGTGCAAGAGGTGTCACTGCAGTCTTTGGTTCAAATCCATGCTGCATCACATAGGACGGTGCACAATTGGCCCAGCATCATCTGGGTTTGGCCGGGGTAGGCCGTCATTGTAAATAAGA
This sequence comes from Oncorhynchus clarkii lewisi, assembly GCF_045791955.1. NCBI lineage: Eukaryota > Metazoa > Chordata > Actinopteri > Salmoniformes > Salmonidae > Oncorhynchus > Oncorhynchus clarkii. Next base: position 5,141,109 of record NC_092160.1, on the reverse strand, counting down.
ATATGTTCTTAACTTACTTGCCTGGTTAAATAAATAAAATGTTAAAATAGTCGATGAACAAGCATCCTCATATGTGACTCACCACCTGGATTCAGTCTTATGTAGAAAAATTTTAATTTCTGTTTTTACATTGGATAAAAGTAGAGACTCAGAGCTACAAAATGGCATCTCATACACTGAATTTAAGGAACAATGGCAAAGTAATTCTGCTTTGAATGTTGATAAACTTGTAAACTCACTTCTGAGAAAATGGCATTTTAGTGTTTCGGTGAGAGAGCTCTTCTTTGTCTACACCCATTCACCATCGTTCACACCATCTTAAGCTTTAGCCCCACCCATCTCCTTGCGTTCAGAGCACACACTTAACGCTCTGGCCGGTGATTAGTTTACCTCTGGATAACATGTAAACAGCCTAACTTGCTCTGCTGGCAACAATTTCATTATGCTTTTTTGCCGATGTTTACTGACACCGGCCATATTCGGTGTTCATACACTTTAGCTTCAGACATGTAGCTAAATACCTAGGTAAACAATTAACTTAGCTAGGTAAACAACATGTAAGATCACACATAGCACACCACCTAATGTTAGCTAGGGTGCCAGCCATCCAACGCTAGCTAACCGTACACTTTAGCTTGAAATGAAACCACTTTCTGTCAAAATTAGAAACATGTACTGTAATATCTGAAAATGTAGCTAGCTAGACTATCTTACCCATAATGGACACATCTCCCTGTCACGGATCCATGCCACAAATGCCCTTAGTTTGAAGATGTAATCCAGAAACAGGTGTTTTCCCATCTCATTAGCTATCATATTCTAATTCCACTGATTTCTATCTATCTATCTATCTATCTGTCTGTCTGTCTGTCTGTCTGTCTGTCTGTCTGTCTGTCTGTCTGTCTGTCTGTCTGTCTGTCTGTCTGTCTGTCTGTCTGTCGCACATGCATGTGTTTGTGATTGAGGAGGGACAACCCCACAGGGTGTTACTACCAATAGAGCATGGAACTGATACTCTATAGTATTCCAAACCTCTATATTGCATCATCTACTTTATATTCCCTTCGGTTGACACTATCTGGCCAAGCTGCAAAGAGGAAGTTCTACAATTTATCTTCTTAAAATCAGATTTTTAACCTAACCCTAAGCTAAACCACACTGCTAACCTTATGCCTAACCCTAACCTTTCACTTCTTTCTACTCTCCTCTCTCTACCTTGTCTTAATGGAAGTTTTCAGAGTACAGGCATACACCCAGACACAAACACACACGCGCGCACACACACGCACACACACACACACACACACACACACACACACACACACACACACACACACACACACATACGCACACACACACTCCTTGACCGGCACTCGTGGCCCCGCCTCTATCCGCATGCTCCTCAGGCCAAGACTCTGGCTGTCCATCATCCCCAATTATCTTGGCAACGGAGAAGTGTGTTTGAAATTTTAATGACGAGACAGAGGCATTGATGCCTCTGAGTAACCAGTCTTGTTCAGTACATTGCAATACATCCGGGTATCTCAAGCACATCGGTAAAAACACTGGAGTTGCAGTAATTAACATTTACCAACTGATGGCATCACTGTGCCATCTTACACCCATAACAAAGTGCATGGGCAGCCTGCAGATTGGTCGAGCGACCCTGAGTGTACGCACACGTACACACTCACTCACTCACTCACACACAAACACACACACAGATGTATGTTAGTTCACCACATACATTTCTTACTCCATCATTTGACCAGAGAGGCGGTCATATGTCTTCACTGCAGGACAGAGAGGCAGAATTGAACTGTACAATGTGTATGTGTGAAAATAGAAAGTGGGGGTGGGGGGGGGGTGAGAGGGGGTGGAGAGAGAAGAAAAAGGAGTGGCTGATACATTGAGAAAGAACAGGAGAGGTGAGAGAGAGAGAGAGAGAGAGAGAGAGAGAGAGAGAGAGAGAGATAATGTAGGTCTATATGTGGGAGTATGTATTATTCTGGGAAAATGTAACCATTGCATAAGAAATACTTATTTCTATAAGTATGTATGTTTGGGTTCATATGTATAAAACAAATTGCTGTGAATTTCACAGAATCAGGAAATGCAGTATTGAATGTAAGAAAATGACTCTGCAGTAGGAGAATATGTGTACATCTTAAAATTATTGTAGTTTTGTCTAAGGCAAGCATGTAAGTACCCTATAACACCAAAGGTATTTTAGCTCACCTTGGCATCTTGCGGGTCCACCCTGTGGCCAACTGCTAATGCAATACTGACACCTGCTGGACACATTAGTAATGGCGTGATACATTTAGATACGCTCTTGTCACTGACTGAGCCTGATTTTTTTATGTATTTTTATTTCACCTTTATTTAACCAGGTAGTCCAGTTGAGAACAAGTTCTCATTTACAACTGCGACCTGGCCAAGATAAAGCAAAGCAGTGTGACAAAAACAACACAGAGTTACACATGGGATAAACAAACGTACAGTCAATAACACAATAGAAAAATCTGTATACAGTGAGTGCAAATTAAGTAACGAAGTAAGGCAATAAATAGGCCAATAGTGACGAAGTAATTACAATTGAGCAATTTACACTGGAGTGATATATGTGCAGATGAGGATGTACAAGTAGAAATACTAGAAGAGTTGATTGAAGAGTCACATGAAATTCAGACTGAAAATCTGTTACAATTTTTTTATCCTCTTTCCTTTTCTACTCTCTCTCTATATATATATATATATTTAGTCTATGAGTCTGATAGAGTTGGGAAACCCATCTCAGAGTCTGGAGAATGTGTGTCGCTGGGCCTTCCTGCAGCAGAAACAGGACACAGGAGATGCAGAGTACCACGACCACGCTATATTCCTCACACGACAGGAGTTTGGGCCTACCGGCATGCAGGGTAACACACACACACACAAACGTACATACAGTTTTGTTCTGTTGTGTTGTTGCGTTTAGTGAAGTCAGAGTGAGAGCAGGCTAGCAGCGTGTCTCGGGGGAGTTCTGTAGCTCTAAAGCAGTGGTCTACAACAGACCTTCAGCTACCCTTGAGCTAGAGAGAAAATCAATACACTACAGCCACAGCCACAGCCCTGCTAGGAAGAACACAACACAGAGAGACTACAGCCACAGACTTGCTAAAGATAACAGAGAGATACTATAGCCACATATCTGCTAGGGAGAACAGAGAGACTATAACCACAGACCTGCTCGAGATAGCAGAGATAGACTATGGCCACAGACCTGCTTGAGAAAACAGAGACACTATAGCCACAGACCTGCTAGAGAGAACAGAGAGAGACCACAGAAACGGACCTGTTAGCCAATAGAGAACAGAGCACTGAGAGAATGAGACAGAGACTGTGGGTACTCTGAGAAAGACACAGTCAGGTCACAGTACTGTAGCAAAGTTGAACTCATTCAAATGTTGTGACCACAGTGCTTTATGCATCGTCATTCTCTCTCTCTCTCTCTCTCTCTCTCTCTCTCTCTCTCTCTCTCTCTCTCTCTCTCTCTCTCTCTCTCTTTCTCTCTCTCTCTCTCTCCCTCCCTCCCTCCCTCCCTCCCTCCCTCCCTCCCTCCCTCCCTCCCTCCCTCCTCTTTCCCCCTCCCTTCTTCAGGTTATGCTCCAGTAACAGGGATGTGTCACCCAGTAAGGAGCTGTACTCTGAACCACGAGGATGGCTTTTCTTCTGCCTTCGTGGTAGCCCATGAGACAGGACATGTGTGAGTACATACACACTAGTGAAGCGTAGGTCAGCTGTTTGTTCAACTGCACCCTACCATAACCAAAAGTACAAAAATCTGACCCACACCCACAAATATTTTTTTTTCTCTTGAAAATGTTTTTAACAATGAAGTTTTTCTTTAACACTTCTTCATTGTTTTCCCCTGAATATTTCTTTGCCTTTTGTTCCCAAAAGCATTTGGCGATTGGCGTGTGTTTGGTGCGCATACAGTTTGTTGTGTATTCGGTCCTAACACTTAGGCTTACGCACCAATGCCAGATAAAAATAATGAAAGAAAAACTTCAATGTAGCCTATAGATATAAATTGCTCAATAATTATAGATTTCTGAATTGTTTTAATGCATCGTTTTCTCTTTATTCAACCCTCCCTCCGCCCTTCACACACACACACAAACTGTAAAGACTTGAATTCAAAAGCATTATATCCACAATGAAACATACAATTAGATACATGTACCTGTCCACATATTGATGAATTCCCCTCTGCCCTCCCCCTCTCTCTCTCTCCCCCAGGCTGGGTATGGAGCACGACGGCCAGGGGAATCGCTGTGGAGACGAGGTGCACATGGGGAGCATCATGGCCCCGTTGGTTCAAGCTGCATTCCATCGCTTCCACTGGTCACGCTGTAGCCAGCAGGAGCTGGGACGATACCTACAGTGAGTCTATCACACACCTACTATATACACACACACACACACACGTATGCATACACACACACACACGCACGCACGCACGCGCACGCACGCACGCACGCACGCACGCACGCACACACACACACACACACACACACACACACACACACACACACACACACACACACACACACAAACATAAACACACATAAACATAAACACACTTACACACTTGTTTACATTCCTTCTCACCAGAACTGAATGACTCCAACATCAAACAAACAACCGAACAACCAAACGGAACTCCACTTTAATAGGGCTGTCAGTGGTCACATCATACATCATACATCCCACATTTAAAAAATCATGCAGCCTGAGGAAGGGTCCTGAACTTAAATTTTTCTGCAACTATTGTTCCAAAAAAGTTTTTTAAAAACATTTTAATAGAATCGTGGCTACTCTGTTTTAATTCACTGAATATAAAACCTGAAATGATTGTGACAACACTGTTAGGTCACAATGTCTCTTTTGACCCAGATCCTACGAATGTCTTCGTGATGACCCCTACGAACATAACTGGCCGTCCCTGCCCAGACTCCCTGGTCTGCACTACTCCATGAACGAACAGTGCCGCTTCGACTTCGGCGTGGGCTACATGATGTGCACCGCGGTAAGAACTCCCCAAAGGAACCAGTGGTATACTAACATATGCACTAACTATTGCTTATACTAATATATACATACTAGATTCATATATGTTACCACAATAACAAGTACCCACTGTAGTGGTGCCAGCAGTTGAAAAGCCAACCACTTCACACTTCAGTCCCCAATGATACCGTGATGAGCAGGGTTACATGGATAACATCCACACCGCAATAAAATAAGTCCCCACTCCTCACTGAAGTCCCTACTGACATACACTGAGTATACAAAACATTATGAACACCTGCTCTTTCCACGACATAGACTGACCAGGTGAATCCAAGGGATTCAAGTGATCCCTTATCCGTTATATCCACTTCAATCAGTGTAGATGAAGGGGAGGAGACTAAAGAAGAATGGTCCACCTCCCAAAGGACATCCAGCCAACTTGGCACAACTGTGGGAAGCAAAGGAGTCAAGAATCCCTGTGGAATGCTTTCAACACCTTGCAGAGTCTATGCTCAGACAAATTGAGGCTATTCTGATGGCAAAAAGGGGGGGGGGGGGGTGCAACTCAATATTAGGAAGGTGGTCCTAATGTTTGTTACACTCCATGTAAGTCCCCACTTGAATAGGTCTGTCCCTCAAGGCATCTTGACACTGACTGAAGATCTTATCTTTGTATCTCGGGAGCTGTTTTGTGATTGAGAGATGAGAGTTGAGCTGAACTACTCTTTGCAGGGCTTTGCACTCGTTGCTAGATTACCCTTTATTCTCTTGTCAAACCATTCATTCCTTTAGCTGCAAAAGGTGGGCCAGGCTGGAACACAGGTAAGGTTACCCCCCTATCCCCCCCCGCTATCCCCCCCTCGAAGCGGTGTGGCCACTTTCTTTTTCTTCTGATTATCAGTATGGTTGTCATCGTTACTTGTTTATCTTCCGTTCTTTCGTTCTGCCCATCGTCACATGATCGTGACTGGCATGTGTTCTGCAGAATTCTAAACATACACTTTTTTAGTTTCCATTTAGTGCCAAAAAGGAAAAGAGTTCTGGATTTCTCCCAAACAGCTAGCCAGAAAAAGTGAACCATAGCAAATGAGCTCAACACTGACACACACACACACACACACACGGTGCCTTTCATTGTAAATCTATGTGTCACTATTTGGCCATTCGGAAAGCGATATTGGCAAAGATATTGGAAAAAGGATGGGAAGAAAGAGAAAGAGAAGTCCTTTCCAGGCAGAAAGAAAGGTCTGGTGCGAGAGCTGCTTTACTATGATCAGGTTTAGGATCCTGCAGTGTCGCGTGCCAGCCTACCAGGCTGATGTCATCAGTGCCAACCGCAGGCTGACCTTTGACCCTGTTGTGGGCTCAACTGTAAGGGTCACCTGAGGTCATTCTGGGTAGAGAGTCTGAGTCGGCTTTGTTATTGTGGAAAGGGGGACAGAGGGGGGAACAGAGGGAAACAGGTGAAAGACAGAAGAAGCAGAGACTCCATTTAGAAATGATTAGAACTATTAGTTAACTGTCCCCATTAGGGCCATGGAACGTAAAACTGAATAAGGACAACATGATCCTACTCTGTGGGGCAACAATTGACAGTTGACCTCTTACCCATCACATTCTGCTCTCCCTGCCCTCCTCTCTGACCCCACAGACCTGCAGGTTCTCTCAGTCAGAGTCTCTCTCTCCTCATCCTCTTTGGTTTTGTCTGCATGCTCTTTGGCCTCCTGTACAGCCGTGTTGTTGTAACAGTGAAACAGTGAAGGACTACTACAGTACACTGCCGCCTGGACCCTTACAGATGTTGAGGTTTTGTATATTTTCTTGTACATGTGCAGTACAGTCAATGGTCCAATTGATCTGTTCTCTCTGGTGTAGTAGGTCTGAGGTGATTTCTGGAATGTTCTGTGATGTTAGCTACTCCCAGTGTCTCGGTGTCTGTATTTGAGAAAGAGTGACCTGTTGCAAGTCACCTGCCTCGTCTGGTGATACTATATGTTTTCGGTAAAGACCCAGTTACTGGCTGTGTGTGTATAATGTGAGAGGGCGTGTGTGTGAGGATTCTTCTCTGTCTGTCCATTGCAGTACCGGACGTTTGACCCCTGCAAACAGCTGTGGTGCAGCCACCCTGACAACCCCTTCTTTTGCAAGACCAAGAAAGGACCGCCCATCGATGGCACCATGTGTGGGGATGGGAAGGTACACACACGCACGCACACAGTACCAGTCAAAAGTTTGGACACAGCTACTCATTCAAGGGTTTTTCTTTATTTTTAACATTTTCTACACACTCTTGGCATTCTCTCAACCAGCTTCATGAGGTAGTCACCTGGAATGCATTTCAATTGACAGGTTTGCCTTGTTAAAAGTTAATTTGTGAAATTTCTTAATGCATTTGAGCCAATCAGTTGTGTTGTGACAAGGTAGGGGTGGTATACAGAAGATAGCCCTATTTGGTAAAAGACCAAGTTCATATTATGGCAAAAACAGATCAAATAAGCAAAGAGAAACGACAGTCCATCATTACTTTAAAACTCGAAGGTCAGTCAATCCGGAAAATTTCAAGAACTTTCTTTAAGTGCAGTCACAAAAACCATGAAGTACTTTGATGTAACTGGCTCTCATGAGTACCGCCACAGGAAAGGAATACCCAGAGAAACCTCTGCTGCAGAGGATAAGTTCATTAGAGTTAACTGCACCTCAGATTGCAGCCCATATTGTCACGGCCATCGTTCAAGGAAGATCAAGGTGCAGTGTGGTGAGCGTACATTTTCTTTTATTTAGTCAAATGTCGCCAACAAAACAAGAAATCAAGGAAACGACCTTGACGCTTACAAGGGCTATAGTGCCCCTAACAAAGACAACTTCCTACAATGACAAAAGGGAAAAGGCTGCCTAAGTATGATTCCCAATCAGAGACAACGATAGACATCTGTCCCTGATTGAGAACCATACCTGGTCAAAACATAGAAATACAAAAACATAGAAAACAGAACATAGAATGCCCACCCAAATCACACCCTGACCAAACCAAATAGAGACATAAAAAGGCTATCTAAGGTCAGGGTGTGACACACATAAATGCTTTACAGAGTTCAAGTAACAGACACTTCTCAACATCAACTGTTCAGAGGAGACATGGTCGATTTTGCTGCCAAGAAACTACTACTAAAGGACACCAATAAGAAGATGAGAGTTGCTTGGGCCAAGAACATTAGACCGGTAGAAATCTGTCCTTTGGTCTGATGAGTCATAATTTAAGATTTTTGGAAGATGCAGAGTAGGTGAATGGATGATCTCTGTAGATGTGCTTCCCAGCGTGAAGCATGGAAGAGGTGTAATGGTGAATTCAAGCATGGCTACCACAGTATTCTGCAGCAATACACCACCCCATCTGGTTTGTACTTTTATTAGTTTTTATTTAACTAGGCAAGTCAGTTAATAACAAATTCTTATTTACAATGATAGCCTAAGAACAGTGGGTTAACTGCCTTGTTCAGGGGCAGAATGACACGTTTTTAATCTGTCAGCTCATGGATTCGATCTAGCAACCTTTCAGTTATCGGCCCAACACGCTAACCACTAGGCTACCTGCCACTTAGTGGGACTACCATCTGTTTTTCAACAGGACAATGACCCAACACACCTCCAGGCTGTGTAAGGGCAATTTTACCAAGAAGGAGAGTGACAGAGTGCTGCATCAGATGACCTGCCCTCCACAGTCACCCAACCACAAACCAATTGAGATGGTTTGAGATGAGTTGGACCACAGAGTGAAGGAAAAGCAGCCAATAAGTCCTCAGCATATGTGGGAACTCCTTCAAGACTGTTGGAAAAGCTTTGCTTTCCAGGTGAAGCTAATTGAGGGAATGCCAAGACTGTGCAAAGCTGTCATCAAGGCATCTAAAATCTAATCTAAAATATAAATTAATTTAGATTTGTTTAACACTTTTTTGGTTACTATATGATTCCACATGTGTTAGTTCATAGATTTGATGTCTTCACTGTTATTCTACAATGTAGAAAATAGTAAAAAATAAATAAACACCCTTGAATGAGTAGGTGTGTCCAAACCTTTCACTGGTACTGTACACACACACACACACACACACACACACACACACACACACACACACACACACACACACACACACCACCCTAATTGTAAAAAATAATACCATCCTACAGTTTCTTCCCCTCTCTCGTCCTATCACAGCACTGCTTCAAAGGTCACTGTATCTGGCTGACCATTGACATGATAAAGCAGGATGGTGGGTGGGACATGTGGAGCCAGTTTGGGTCCTGTACTCGTACCTGTGGAGGAGGGGTGCAGTTTAGAACCCGTGAATGCAACAACCCCAGGTACGGTATTTTTTTTACCCTAAATACTGACAAATCGACCTATCAATGCTTGCATAGTATCATGGTTCAGCTTGTCCTAACAGAACAGAACATATTCACTGTTCACATTTACCAAGTGAATAATCTCCTGAGTGGCGCAGCGGTCTAAGGCACTGCATCTCAGTGCTGGAGGTGTCACTACAGATCCTGGTTTGATTTCCAGGCTGTATCACAACCGGCCGTAGTCGGGAGTCCCACAGGGCGGGGCACAATTGGCCCAGGGTGGTCCAGGTTTGGCCGGGGTAGGCCGTCATTGTAAATAAGAATTTGTTATTACTGACATGCCTGGTTAAATAAAACATTTTACTGTTGTCTCCAGGCCTGCTAATGGAGGTCGTACCTGTCTGGGGACTAACCACCAGTTCCAGCTGTGTAACAGCCAGGAGTGTGAGGAGCTGTACAGTGACTTCAGGGAGGAGCAGTGCCGTAGCTTGGACCCTGAGTTTGAGTTCCACAACAACAAGCACCACTGGCTGCCTTATGAACACACGGAACGTAAGTAGCCTACACACAGACTTCCTGAAATGGTGGGTTGTGGGACATAAGTCAGCTCCTCTTGTGTGGAGGCAGATTGGGAAGAAGATGTTCTGTGTGTGTTTCGGGGGGGTGTTAGCACCCATCTTAAAAAACAAAACCCTTGTCTTTGAACCTTTCTAAAACGACAACCCCTTTCTTGAACCCCTTTTAAAAAACACTCTCTTCTATCTCTAACCTATCTCACTCCACTTAATCATCTGAGCTCTTTTTCAGCCTGTCTGTCTGTGTGTAAGTGTCAGTGTATTGGTCGGTCGGTAGGTGTGTTAGTCTGTGTGTTGTTCGGTGCGTCGGTCAGTCTTAGTCGGTGTGTTGGTCGCTCTCTCTCCCTCCCATCCCCCCTCCCTCCCTCTTTTCTCAGCTCGTCAGCTGTTGTGACTCACAGAACATAGTCATACTGTATGTGTTTAAACCATCAGAACACAGAATGGGATCCCCATTACATCCCTTTTTTCTCGCCATCTCCAAAAAAACGCCCTTACCTCATCTATAAGTGTGAGTATGAGTTTAAAGAGTTTGTGAGGCTTGCAGATCCAGTCCCCATGCTAAATACTTTTCTCCACATTGTCCCAAGTACGTGCATGCGAGGGGAAGATAGAGAAGGGGGGAAAGGAGAGAAGTTAGAAAGAATTCCATTAGTGTGTTTTCATCTCCAGGGTTTAGAGATAGTGTGAGAGAACTAGAGTGAGTCTGTATGAAAATCTAAACTTTGCTCGAAATCTAATAATTAATTACACCTGTTGTAAAATACTGTCAATGTTGTGTTTTTAGCCATAAACATCCTCGTAACATTGCTCTACAGTAAAAAAAACACTTTCTACAAGCATTGATTGTTCTAGCTGCTTTGGCCATCCAGGGTATAGCTGGTAAGGGCAATCTCACCCAGAGAACTCTCTCTCCCTCTGGGATGATCTGTGGCATCGGCCCCCTCTCTGGGGACTCTGGCTGGAGGAGTGAGGGACTGTGTATCGGCATGAGTCAATGAGTACTCACATCCCAATCTGACCGTTTCTAATACTTTGTAATATCAGTAAGGTCATCACAGTGCATTTGGAACATTGCATACCGAAGACATAGTTTGAGTCATCTCAGATCAGTTCCCGTGTGGCTCAGTTGGTAGACCATGGTGCTTGCAATGCCAGGGTTCCGTTCCCATGGGGGACCAGTACAAAAATGTATGCATAGTTGAATCAATCCTTGGGCAATTTGTTTTGCAGCAAGTTTACATACACAATGAACATTCAAATCCACTTAAATACCAATCTTGCATGCCAGACGTTATAGCTATTGCATAGTCGGTGTATACACACGTCTGGCTCGGGAGATTACATAAACACATACAGGCTAGACAGAGATCCTCCATTGCCCACACAAAGGGTAAATAACTCTGAGCTGTGTCCTTATTGTAGGGGATATATGCTGGGCTTGGCTAGTACTTCTTTTAACCTCCCCCTCCACTTTCATGTTTTCTCTGCGGACTGACTCTGGGATTCACCTATATAGTATACATCCAGATCCCCATCACAGCCTGTTCTGTAATACTGTCAGATATAGTCACATTGCATACACACTCAAACTGCAGGAGAACATGGAAAATAGAGGTGAATCTTGGCACAATTAGGGCTCTGTGTCTTAAGACAATGTTTCTGTGTGGTTCTGTTCTACTAGCGATGGATGTAAATCAAGTGTTGTAACGTGTGTGTGTACGGGTTGTGCAGCTAAGCAGCGCTGCCACCTGCATTGCCAGTCCACGGAGACCCGAGACAAGATCAACATGCAGAGGCTGGTCCAAGACGGCACGCGCTGCTCATATAAAGACCCCTACAGCGTGTGTGTGCACGGGGACTGTGAGGTCAGTGTGTGTGTCCATAAATATAGCAGTGTGTTTGTTGTCAAATATAAGTAGGTTTACAAAAAATATTGCAACCCTAATTATGTGTGTGCGTGACTGTGTGCAACTGTGTGAGGTGTGTGTCAGTGTTCATAACTTTGTGAAGTTTATGTGTGTGTCCATAATACTCTAGTGTGTGTGTGTGTGTGTGTGTGTGTGTGTGTGTGTGTGTGTGTGTGTGTGTGTGTGTGTGTGTGTGTGTGTGTGTGTGTGTGTGTGTGTGTGTGTGTGTGCCTGCGTGTGTGTGTGTGTTGCAGAAAGTAGGCTGTGACAGCGTGGTAGGGTCCTCCCAACAGGAGGATAAATGTGGCGTCTGTGGAGGAGACAACTCCAGCTGCAAGATCATCAAGGGCAACTTCACTCGCAGTGCCAAGAAACAAGGTACACACACACACACACACACACACACACACACACACACACACACACACACACACACACACACGCACGCACCACTGTGGCAGACTGAGACCAATAAGGTAATATGTAACTGAGTTGTCAGACCTTGGAACATGAATGAGCATGAAAACAGTGCAGGAAGTGAGATAGATGAGGTTGTTTTCCTGGCCTGAGTCCTATTCTGATGAAGTGGTCACAACTTCACTGGATAGCTAACTAAAGAGCCCCCTCTACTGGTCACATGGAGATAATGAGCTTGGCCCTTATCAACAAATCCTCAGTGTAGGAGTGCTGATCTAGGATCCGTTTCGCTATTTTAGATCATAATGAATGATATTGTATGGACAGATCATCACTCCTAATCAGACGCTTTGTGGACATTGGCCCTGGCTAGAATCATGTCCTGTTCAAAGCATTACCATATGAGCAGGATCACCGCCCAACGATGATGTGAATCACTATACCATGACCTCATATTAAATAAATATCATCCAGCTGAAATAAGGAAAAAACACATTTTGATACATTTCCTGGAATTGACTGTTGATGACCCTGGCTGACAAAACTAAGAGCAGTTAAAATTGTATTTGAAATGTACCCCATGTACACAGAAATTAGCCCTGAACAATAAAGTTGAATGAAAGTTGAATGAAAATGTATCCTGACAAAGTTGAAAAGATGTCTTCTCTGTGGGTGTCTGGACCTCAGGGTAATGTGGTGTTTTTATTTCAGGTTTCCTCAAAGTACTTGAAATCCCTCGAGGGGCGAGACACCTACTAATCCAAGAGATTAAGCCAACCGCACACATCCTAGGTATAAAATGTGTGTGTGTTTGCGTTTGTGTGTGTGTGTGTGTGTGTGTGTGTGTGTGTGTGTGTGTGTGTGTGTGTGTGTGTGTGTGTGTGTGTGTGTGTGTGTGTGTGTGTGTGTGCCTGCGTGTGTGTGTAAGTGTGAGTATTCCAGTTTATAACTCCCCCTCCCTCCCCAGCGGTGAAGAACCAGGCATCAGGACAGTTCTTCCTGAATGCAGAGGGAGACCTCCCAGAATCCCGTGCGGTCATAGAGAAGGGTGTGGAGTGGGAATACATGAATAATGACCATGACAAGGAGACACTACAGACCAACGGACCACTCAGACACGGAGTCCTCATCATGGTACACACACACACACACACACACACACACACACACACACACACACACACACACACACACACACAAGCACTCATACAAGTCACAAAATACACACTTAATCCTTACCATATATGATTGTTATAGCTTGATTTTGATGGTTCAGAATTACGTCACTGCTAGCATTGAGTTTATGACATTTCCGGTCCTGACATTTGCTTTATATATATGACCTATACTAATATGATTGTGATGTTGTCTCCCTGTGTCCAGGTGCAGTCCCATGGAGATGCCAAGGTGACCCTCTCCTATAAGTACATCATCCACATGGACCTGCTGTCTGCAATAGAGAACAACATGCTGCTGGATGACACCTCCTTCTACGAGTGGGCCCTGAAGAAATGGTCCTTCTGCTCCAAGCCCTGTGGGGGAGGTATTTTACAGTGACACCACTAGCACAGGAAGACACCGGGAAACTGGGGAACATGATAGGAGATTTGGATGTGGAGCTCTTTGCCTAACAGATGTTTGTGTGTGTCCGGCCTTAAAAGGTAAGCAGTATACCCGGTTCGGCTGTAGAAGGAGAGCAGACAGTAAGATGGTCCACCGACGCTACTGTGAGAACATCAAGAAGCCTCGCGCCATCAGCAGGGACTGCAACCAGAAGGAGTGCTCACAGCCTATGTACGTATGGATATGTTTGTGTGGTTAATTTTCAGGTTTACGTAGAAGTAGGCCGCTGTTCAATGTCACTCCTTGGTCCCTACACTGAACCTGTGAACACCAAAGAGGTTGGAGAGTAAAGGGCTAGTGACCGAAATGGAACAAGGCCTTGAGGTATGTTTTTGTCTGTGCCCTCCCTCTAACTCTCTCTTGTTCCTTGTAGCTGGGAGGATGGTCCGTGGGAGCCATGCAGTAAGACGTGCGGTAAAACAGGGTACCAGGTGAGGTCCGTTCGCTGTGTTCAGCCCTTAGACAACGGCAACAAGCGCTCCATTCACAGCAAGTACTGCAATGACGACCGGCCTGAGGCACGCAGGCCCTGCAACAGAGAGCTCTGCCCTGCACAGTGGAGAGTAGGGCCCTGGTCACAGGTAAGGATGGGAGGCTGGGGGTAGAGGGGGGTTCTGGTGGATGAATACATAGGGGCTTATTATTTAGTTTGTTATGCATGTAGATGTGTGGTATGGAGTCTGTGTGTGTGTAGGTGTGTGTGTTTATGATGTTGGAGGTTGTTGTGTATAACCTATTCTCACACTCTCTTTCTATGCTCGTGTGACCACAGTGCTCGGTGACGTGTGCCAATGGGACACAGCAGAGGCAGGCATTGTGTCACACGCGTGACAACACCATCGGTCTCTGCCTGGACAGCAAGCCAGACACCATCCGCATCTGTCGCTTGGCGCCATGTCCAAGTAAGTATTATGGCCTGGCCCCATTACGCTATACACAACAATTTATTTTTAAAGTCATTTAGTATAGGTAGTGGGGAGTATAAATCTCTCCTGATGAACTCATACTCATTTTCCTCTCTGATATTATTCCCTCCTTTCTCAATCTCCAGGAGGCTCGTCGGACCTGAATAAGAACGGCAACATCCTGATCCAGTGGCTGTCCCGCCCTGACCCAGACTTGCCCTACCAGAGGAACAGCTCACGTAAAAAACCATCCCTTTATAGCTCTGGGCCCAACCTCCGGTGCATGGCGGTCCTGACCTGGACCTTGCCCTCTCTCTCTGTCCTCTTCACCCTGCAACAGGCCTGGGCTAGGGGTCCCGGGGGCAGGCTTACCCCCTGACCACCCCCCACCCCTCCCCCGTGTCCGTGCCTGTGGCCGCGCCCGCGAGCGAGCGCCAGCTTTTCGCTTCTCTTTTGGGGCGTGTGTGTCTCTCTCTCTCTCTGTGTCTGAGACAGCTCTGATTGGGGGAGGTCTCTGGCTCCTGTGTGCTGATTGGTTGGTTGGTTCTCTCTTGCTCTGTCTCTCTCTTCTCTTATCTCTCTCTCTCCTTTGTGGAGCATTGTGTTGTAACCGCTGGCCAGTCGAAACTAAAAAGAAAAACATTTAAACATTGAAGAGAAGGTGGAAATGGAAAAAGACAAGCAGGTTTGATTGGCGGCTCTTAGTGGCATGGTTGAGCCAGTGAGTCATGAGAGGCCCCTCTGTTTGGCGGCCATGTTTTGCGCGAGCTAGTTGCGAGTCGTCATGGTTCACACTCCTGAGATGCGGGTGCAATTTTTTTTGTCACCGTGCCGTCATCGTTTGAGGGCGACAGGTGTGAAAATAATGAAAAGAAAAAGAAAAAAAAAGTTTAAAAAAGCTTTATTGTGAATGTGATCTTGTCACAATGAGGACATCTTTGCTAAAGTGCTCATCTCACATCCTGGTTCCATTCTAGAAGGAGAACAAAGGTTTATCTCGTTCTAGGTCCCATTCTCAGACTGACAGAAATTCAGCACAGGGACAGGAGTTGACACAAACAAACACTTTTTAGGATTATTGTACACAGAGCTGTTGGGTGAAGAGGCCGAGAGTGAAGAAGAGTAAAATGCTAATAAAAACAGGGTAGTTTTACCATGTGAGGTTGCTTCCCATTTCACCACCTCATCAACCATCCTCTTTGACTGTTATATTAAAGTTCAATAAATGCAGCTTATTTGTGCTTGCAAACTTTAAAACAAATACATCTATAAATATATTTGTATTTATATATATATATATATATACACATCTAAAATCTATATGAGTAACAATAATATAAATAATAATAATGTTTTACCATGAATAAGCTGTAGCTTATTTGCCTAATCCTACGGACTGCTATTGATCACTTCGATCCTTGACTGTTATGTGTATTTTTTTATTGATTTTACATTAACATTGAAGTTGATATTTAAAAAGAGGAACGTTTTAGGGAGGAAAGGGGGTATAGACCGATATTATGCAGGACTTGGTCAGTTAGTTGCCTCTCCATTTTCTCAGATGGATAAAGTGGTTTACTGTTGCTTGTTATTTACTTTCGGGAAAGGATCACGTTTTTGTCATGCATGCATTTGCATCCCTTAGCCGTTTGAGCTCATAGTGTGTGTGTGTGTGTGTGTGTATGTGTGTGTGTGTGTGTGTGTGTGTGTGTGTGTGTGTGTGTGTGTGTGTGTGTGTGTGTGTGTGTGTGTAAGACTGTGTGTGTGTGTATGAGTGACTGTGTGTGTATGTTGATGCGTGTCTGTGCATGCTTGTGTGTGCGTGTGCGTATGTGAGTGTGTGTGTTCATTGCAGGCTTCTCATAGACATACAACTCTGATACAGAAATACCTCATAGACCTTCATTTGAAAATCATCCAATTTAGTTTTTTCCTTTTGTGATGAACAATAAACACATGAACAATGCCTTATCTTGGATTGAATGTAATGGCATTTATCTGTGAAAGAGATGGCTTTACTCATCAAAACATGTATTATTCACTTAGAGGCAGCTTCAAACCAACAAGCAAACTCACACGAAAACCATCAGAACCTACAACAAACATAGGGTTTGGAACACGGTCTGACCACCGGCGTACGGTTTACAAAGGGCCACGGGTATCGATCGACACACTGACGACAGCATCTACAAAAACACTTCAGGCTTGTCATTGTATTGTGATCACATGTTTCTGTTGTGAATATGTAGCGAGCTATCTGAGGTTTCGTGCTGGAGTCGGACGGTAGGAGGCCAATGATGCCAGACCTTGCAGTGCGATACTGTATATAACATTGGTGTTGACTGTGTTTAATAATGTTCATGACTGTTATCTTCTTACTTATGGAAAAAAATATATATATAATATTCTATACTATGGGTAACTGTTTCGTGGCTTCACTAGCCTGATGGGTGGGGCTGGCTGACGTTGGGCTGACGTTGGATTGACGTCGGGGAAACATTCAGAAGAACTATGTGCACTGCGTCTATATGCACTTTGATTTATCAGGGAAAAATGTGTTCATGTTTTGTAAATGTTTCATATGACACTTAAACGTGCCATTCCAGTTTTTACATCATTCATCATGGATAATTCTGTATTTTATTTATTCAACATCCAAATCTATGTATTAGTTTATGTAATTTATTAATTTGACTTACTATCAATTGATTAACTAAAGTGATTGATTGGTTGATTTCAAAGTAATGAAGTGTTTTACCAAAGTGACTGTGAACTTGTACCTTTCGATACAGTTTATTTATTTTTCTTAAGAAAATAATATATCTATATATTGAGGAGGGAGTACATCTCATTGTTTCAGTTCCTGTCATTATCAACTGCAAAGTTGTATAAATAAAAACATATTTTAAAAAGCGCTCTCACTCTCTCCTCCTGAGTTTGTGATGGTTTGGCTTTGTGTGAGGAGGAGCGCAGAACAAGCTTCCAGTGGGATTCAACTCACAGATTGATCCAACTTTACAAAGGCTTAAACATTGTCCTATAACGTGATATTGCCATGAAAGTAATAAAGAAAGACTAAATTAAATAAGATCCACCCTCTTATCCTGCATTAGAAACATTTATAGAGTTATATTGATGTAATAAATTGATGGTTCTAATCTGAAACTAATAAAGAAGACAGATGAGATGTCAGAAAATGTCCGTTTGGTCTGAAAGAGTCAGGCTGCTGTTTCAACACCACAACACAAGAGAGTCAGGTTACTGTTCCAGCATCACAACACAACATAGCCAGGTTACTGTTCCAGCATCACAACACAACATAGCCAGGTTACTGTTCCAGCACCACAACACAACACAGCCAGGTTACTGTTCCAGCATCACAACACAACACAACAGAGCCAGGTTACTGTTCCAGCATCACAACACAAGAGAGCCAGGTTACTGTTCCAGCACCACAAAAGAGAGCCCGCACCACTCTTCTTAAGTTGCTATAGACTAATCTATCGACTCTGTCAATAGCTGCTTGGGTTTCCTTTTACTTCTTCTTCCTTCCTGCACTACCTTCTAATGGTCTGGCTTTACTACCTCTACTACTTTTCTCTGCACCGTGTGTAAACGTACAGTACCAGTCAAAGGTTTGGACACTCATTCAAGGGTTTTTCTTTATTTTTGCTATTTTTTTTACATTGTAGAATAATAGTGAAGACATCAAAACTATGAAATAACACATATGGAATCATGTAGTAACCAAACAAGTGTTACAAAAAAATCTAAATATATTTTAGATGATAGATTCTTCAAAGTAGTCTCCCTTTGTCTTGATGACAGCTTTGCACACTCTTGGCATTCTCTCAATCAGCTTCATGAGGAATTGTTTTCCAACAGTATTGAAGGAGTTCCCACATATGCTGAGCACTTGTTGGCTGCTTTTTCTTCACTCTACGGTCCAACTCATCCCAAACCATCTCAATTGGGTTGAGGTCGGGTGATTGTGGAGGCCAGGTCATCTGATGCAGCACTCCATCAATCCCCTTGATCTAATTGCCCTTACACAGCCTGGAGGTGTGTTTTGTCCTGTTGAAAAACCAGTTACAGTCCCACTAAGTGCAAACCAGATGGGATGGCGTATCGCTGCAGAATGCTGTGGTAGCCACGCTGGAAAAGTGTGCCTTGAATTCTAAATAAATCACAGACATTGTCACCAGCAAAGCACCCCCAAACCATCACACCTCCTACTCCATGCTTCACGGTGGGAGAAACACATGTGGAGATCATTCCTTCACCTTCTCTGTGTCTCACAAAGACACGGCGGTTGGAACTAAAAATCTCAAATTTGGACTCATCAGACCTAAGGACAGATTTCCACCGGTCTAATGTCCATTGCTCGTCTTTCTTGACCCAAGCAAATCTCTTCTTCTTGTTGATGTCCTTTAGTAGTGGTTTCTTTGCAGAAATTCGACCATGAAGGCCTGATTCATGCAGTCTCCTCTGAACAGTTGATGTTGAGATGTATCTGTTACTTGATCTCTGTGAAGCATTTATTTGGGCTACAATCTGAGGTGCAGTTAACTCTAATGAACTTATCCTCTACAGTAGAGGTAACTCTGGGTCTTCCTTTGTTGTAGCAGTCCTCATGAGATCCAGTTTCATCATAGTGCTTGATGGTTTTTGCGACAGCACAAAAAAAAAACGTTTAAAGTCCTTGGCATTTTCCGGATTGACTGACCTTCATGTCTTAAAGTAATGATGGACTGTAATTTCTCTTTGCTTATTTGAGCTGTTCTTGCCATAATATGGACTTGGTCTTTTACCAAATAAGCTATATTCTGTATACCACCCCTACATTGTCACAACACAACTGATCGGCTCAAACGCATTAAGAAGGAAAGAAATTCCCCAAATTAACTTTTAACAAGGCACACCAACCAGTTAATTGAAATGCATTCCAGGTGATTACCTCATGAAGCTGCTTGAGAGAATGCCAAGAGTGTGCAAATCTGTAATCAAGGCAAAGGGTGGCTACTTTGAAGAATCTCAAATATAAAATATATTTGGATTTGTTTAACAGTTTTTTGGTTACTGCATGATTCCAGATGTTATTTCATAGTTTTGATGTCTTCACTTTGATTCTACAATGTAGAAAATAGTAAAAAATAAAGAAAAACCCTTGAATGAGTAGATGTGTCCAAACTTATGACTGGTACTGTACACACACACACACACACGCACGCACGCACGCACTCACACACACACACACACACACACACACACACACACACACACACACACACACACACACACACACACACACACACACACACACACACACACACACACACACACACACACACACGCACAGCTCCATTCCAAGTCTGGCCCAGTCTCAACTCTTTGTTCTCTCGCCCACAGGCAAGCAGCGTTGTCATGGAGACAGGTCAATGTTCTGTCGCATGGAGGTGCTGATCCACTACTGTGCTCTACCAGGCTACAGGCGCATGTGCTGCAAGTCCTGCAGCAACGTGACCAACAGCAGCCTGACCACCAGTCTCCCTCCCCGGGTCACAGCTTGCCCGCTGCCTCGCCCCCTGCCTCGACCTCTGCCTTGGCCCAAGGATAACAACACCCCCCTTCAGCCCACGGTTCATCCAAGAAGTACAATGCATATACCTTATACCACGCCGCGCCCGATGAGCACAACACATACACCCCACCCATACTTCACCACATACCCCATCCCCATACACACGACCCCAGAGCACAGTGTGACCCCCAGAGACACAACCAGAAGTTACCCCTTCTTCACCCTCTCCACCAGCACCAGCATATACACTACAACTCCCAGCAGCCTGTTTACTGACTCAAATGTTAACTTCACCTTTATCAGCAATGACACCACAGTGACCCCCATTCACAGCTATGACATAACAGGGGCAGAAACCTCAACTCCCAGCAGCCCATACTACATGGATGATGTCCTAAAGCCAACTGAAACAAACTACTTTGAGGATGTGACATCGCCCAGTGGAACCATCCCATACACTGATGTCACAATGTCCAGCGGTGGTGATGTCATAATACCTAGTGGAACCGTGCCCTATGGCACTGATGTCACAATGCCCATTGGAACCATGCCTTATGATGATGACATCACAGTGATGATTCCTACAGTCCCCAGGGATGATATCATAGATATCACGGAGTACATATCTGTGAGCTCCAATGTTCCCACAACAACCACGGTAGGGCCAACAACAGAGTTAATGACAGAGCAAATGACAGCCAAGCCTCCCATAACAACAACAACCAAAAAGCACATGTGGCCGCTAAGCCACCAGGAGGAGACCAGCGAAAATAACTCCATTGACGTTCTCTACAACCAGATCATCGGAGTAGACAATGTCATCTCCCAAAACAACCTGATCCCCAGACGGAGCCGGGTGTTCCTCCGGGAGAGAACACGGAACAAACGCATCCAGGAACTCCTGGAGGAGAAGAGGAACTTTCTGTTGAGGATGAAGCGGGCCCAGAGTGGTGCTGCTTGATGATGATAGACCTTCCTTCCTCCCTAACACTCCCTTGATTTCTCTTATAGAGATTTACCTACATCTGCTAACAGACTGGAGTTATTATTTAACCCTTAACCTGCCTTGGTGCTCTCTATCAGGTACTGACCCATCACACACCCAGAGTCATGGTACAGACATTCAGTACCAGTCAAAACTTTGGACACATCTACTCATTCAAGGGTTTTTCTTTATTTTTTAAAATTTTTTCTACATTGTAGAACAATAATGAAGACATCACAACTATGAAATAACGCATGTGGAATCATGTAGTAACCAAAAAAAGTGTTAAAACAAATGAAAATATATTTTAGATGATAGATTCCTCAAATTAGCCACCCTTTGCCTTGATGACAGCTTTGCACACTCTTGGCATCCTCTCAACCAACTTCATGAGGAATGATTTTCCAACAGTCTTGAAGGAGTTCCCACAAATGCTGAGTACTTGATGGCTGCTTTTCCTTCACTCTGCGGTCCAACTCATCCCAAACCATCTCAATTGGGTTGGTTTTGTTGTGCCTTCTTCACGACTGTCTTGTTGTGCTTGTTAGTTTGCTGGTGATGTGGACACTAAAGAACTTGAAACTCTCAACCTGCTCAACTACAGACCCATCGATGAGAATTGGTGTGTGCTCAGTCCTCCTTTTCCTGTAGTCCACAATCATCTCCTTTGTCTTGATCACTTTGAGGGAGCGGTTGTTGTCCTGGCACCACACGGCCAGGTCTCTGACCTCCTCCCTATAGGCTATCTTGTTTTTGTCAGTGATCAGGCCTACCACTGTTGTGTCATCTGCAAACTGAATGATGGTGTTGGAGTCGTTCCTGGCCGTGCAGTCATGAGTGAACAGGGAGTACAGAGGAGGGGACCGAACACGCATCCCTGAGGGGCCCCCGTGTTGAGGATCGGCATGACGGATGTGTTTTTACCTATCCTTTCCACCTGGGGGTGGCCCATCAGGAAGTCCAGGATCTAGTTGCAGAAGGAGGTGCTTAGTCCCAGGGTCCTTAGCTTAGTGATGAGCTTTGAGGGCACTATGGTGTTGAACACTGAGCTGTAGTCAATGAATAGCATTCTCACATAGGTGTTCCTTTTGTCCAGGTGTGAAAGAGCAGTGTGGAGTGCAATAGAGATTGCATTATCTGTCGATCTGTTGGGGCGGTATGCAAATTGGAGTGGGTCTAGGGTTTCAGGGATAATGGCGTTGATGTGAGCCATGACCAGCCTTTCAAAACACTTAATGGCTACAGACGTGAGTGTTATGGGTCAGTAGTCATTAAGGCAGGTTACCTTAGTGTTCTTGAGCACAGGGACTATGGTGGTCTGCTTGAAACATGTTGGTATTGCAGACTCAGACAGGGAGAAATTGAAAATGTCAGTGAAGACACTTGCCAGTTGTTCAGCGCATGATCGGAGTACACGTCCTGGTAATTTTTCTGGCCCTGCGGCTTTGTGAATGTTGACCTGTTTAAAAGTCTTACTCACATCGGCTACGGAGAGTGTGATCACACAGTATGGGGACACCGTCATCGATGCTCTTATTGATGAAGCCAGTGATTGATGTGGTGTACTCCTCAGTGCCAGCGTAATAATCCCTGAACATATTCTAGTCTGTGCTAGCAAAACAGTATTGTAGCTTAGCATCTGCTTCATCTGACCACTTACTTATTGCCGAGTCAGTGCTTCCTGCTTTAGTTTTTGTTTGTAAGCTGGAATCAGGAGGATAGAATTATGGTCAGATTTGCCAAATGGAGGGCGAGGGAGAGCTTTGTACGCATATTTGTGTGTGGAGTAAAGGTGGTCTAGAGTTTTTCCCCTCTGGTTACATATTTAACATGCTGGTAGAAATTAGGTCAAACGGATTTAAGTTTCCCTGCAGTAAAGTCCCCGGCCACTAGGAGCACCGCCTCTGGATGAGCATTTTTCTGTTTGCTCATGGCCATATACAGCTCGTTGATTGCAGTCTTAGTGCCAGCATTGGCTTGTGGTGGTAAATAGACAGCTATAAAGAATACAGATCAACTCTCTTGGTAGATAGTGTGGTCTACAGTTTATCATGAGATACTCTACCTCAGGCGACAAAACCTCAAGAGTTCCTTAGATATCGTGCCTCAGATGTTGTTTACAAATATACATAGACCGCCACCCCTTGTCTTACCAGAGGCTGCTGTTCTATCCTGCCGATACAGTGTGTAACCCATCAGCTGTATGTTATTCTTGTCGTCGTTCAGCCACAACTCGGTGAAACAGTTTTTAATGTCCCGTTGGTAGGATATACATTCTTGTAGTTTGTCCACTTTATTATCCAGTGATTGTACGTTGGCCAATAGTACCGATGGCAAAGGCAGATTAGCCACTTGTCACCAGATCCTTACAAGGAACCACGATCTCCTTCTGCGACATCTCTGTCTTTTTCTCCTGCGAATGACAGGGATGAGGGCCTCTCGTTCGACTCATTAAAGAAAAATTGTTCGTCCAGTTCAAGGTGAGTCATCGTTGTTCTGTTGTCCAGAAGCTCTTTTCGGTCATAAGAGATGGTAGCAGCAATATTATGTACAAAATAAGTTACAAACAATGTGGGGAAAAAATAGCACGGCTGGTTAAGAGCCCATTAAACGGCAGCCATTACACAAATGCATTCCAGGTGACTACCTCATGAAGCTGGTTGAGAGAATGCCAAGAGTGTGCAAAGCTGTCATCAAGGCAAAGGGTGGCTACTTTGAAGAATCTCAAATATAAAACATATTTTGATTTGTTTAACACTTTTTGGTTACTACATTATTCCATATGTGTTCTTTTATAGTTTTGATGCATTCACTTTTATTCTACAATGTAGAAAATAGTACAAATTAAGAACAACCCTTGAATGTGTGAGGTGGTAAGGTTGGACCCAGGTGCAGAGAAGAGCCCAGACAAGGAATCAGTGGTTCAGGATAAACATAATATTTTACTGAGATACGGTAACCACAGGATCACAGTACACTTGAAAAGACAACAAACACTAAGTCTCGAAAACACACTCAGGAAACAACCGCACACAGTAAACAGAGTCCAATAAAAGCCTCTAGGGCGGACTCTGCCGCCCTCTGGTGCCAGGAGGAACTATGACAGAATGAGTAGGTGTGTCCATACTTTTGACTGGTACTGTACACACTGACCTATTTGTTTACACACACACACACACACACACACACACACACACACACACACACACACACACACACACACACACACACACACACACACACAGAAACACACACACACCATAAAGACAGACAGGCATACAGCCACATGGCAGGATAGAAAAAAAAACAAAGCCAGATGGTTTGCACAGTTGTTTTAAATAAAACAAAGTCCCTTTAGGATACGAATCTGAAACCCTTTCCGATCCAAAGCGGAGGTCTGGTGGTAAAGGCTGAGAGTAAAACCAGATGTGATGTGGACTGTACATCTTCTTGGACCCGCACATTAACAAGGACAACTTTTACCTATCCAAACCTCCCACAGTGTGTTTAAGAGCAAGGCACATACAGTAGAGATGTGTTCCTCTTTCATAAGCAGCACACTCCTGGATAATCTCAGGGCGTGAATAGTTGGATATTCAGGCCATTCAATTCAATAAATTAAGTTTAATTTAAACGAAGTCTTATCCCCAACAGCACTTAAGGACCCATGTAAACTCATCCCAAACAGATCTGACACACCATGTTAGATCACAGCCTATTACTGCAGTTGATATATCTGTGAGTCACACAGACATGAATACCACTTCTGCTCCCATATAATGAGACATATTAGATAGCAAGTGTCCCTATGTGTCCAGGGGTACGTCCCAAATGGCACCCTATAGGCCGTGGTCCAAAGTAGTGTGTTATAAAGGGAGTAGGCTGCCATTTGGCACGCAACCTAGAGCTTTCTGAGTACTGAGTACTATACAGGGCACTATACAGGACAGACAGACACTCTGCACGGGAGGTTTGGAGATTTAAAAACAGACTATGCTACATCAAAACACCAGGGCTCCATCTCAATAGTTTAAAGTGGCTTACTCTCCTTTCGGCTCCTCAACGTCGTCTGCACGGATGATAATGAGCTGGAATGGTGAAAGCACAGACCTGGTGGTTATCCACCGTAGTGCATACACATACCCTGTCGTCGTCCCCCAGAATATTCCTTCTCCTGGTTGTGTTAAAACTATGGAAGCTAGTGGTTTAGCGTTGTGCTGCCAATGTCCACGAGTCATCTATGTCCGACTCTATTCACATGCTTCTTTCTGCTGCTTCTCAGAGAGAGTCAACGAGTAAGAACTCTGGGGGACTATGGAGGGCCACTGCTGACAACTCTGTTGGATTATATTGGTGCTCTATTGAACTGTATGTCATTTTTTACAAAACGATTATACATCTCTCTGGTAATATACAGTATCATATGTCATATGAATTGAATTGAGGGAAATCACAATCAGGTTTTTGAGTTGAAATGGTCAGTGGTGGTGCAATGCTTTTATCCTTGTTGGTGCTGAAAGCAATGCCCCCTAAAGAGTCACAGGAACCTTATCAATTAACTTGTGTGTATTATATTTTCAAAGAGCCCCCCAAAAAATACAAAAATGTAAATAACTATTTGTATCTACTGCATAACAATAGACGCTTTCAGGGCCAGCTGTCTTGTTTTTATTGTATTTTATTTCTAACAGTTGTCTTATTATCGGCGCATTTTGCCTTGCATCTGCTGCAGGAATCTCTCTGTACGATATCTGTACATATGAATCAGAGCTCAATGTTGAATATTTATTAACGGTCCAGCGCCTGATGTATTTTGGCACATTGGGTGTTGCGTGATGATCCTGTTCTAATGTTTACAATGAGTCTCTCGCTTCTTTTCGCTCTCCACACCGACCACTAGGGGGAAACAGAATAGCACATGTAGAATAGAATAGCACATCTACATACCGCATACTGGCTTCTGCTTTGAGTCAAAGTACCTCTTCACCTCTCTGCCTACTTCTCTGTCTCTCTCTATCGACAGTACTTGTGCTGTGTTCTGCAGTTCATTATGTCATCACGTTGTTCTGTAGAATATGTATGCATAGGAGATCAGCTCTTACACGGGCATTGCTTTGAATAACACTATAAACCCTTCAGACATGGCTTATAGACATAGAAGTGCACACATGCACGCGTGCAAACTCACACACACACACATACACACACTGTAAACACAAACACATAAACAAAAACACACACACACACACACACACATACACATGCTCACACTCTTTCCCTCACCGTAATGTTGCCGAAACACTGAGAACACCTACATTCAGCTCCCAATCTCTCTCTCTGTCACAGCCGCAGTGCTTTGTCTCATAGCAACCTCCTTTCTGTACATGAGTTCCTCTCTCTAACTATTCACATTTGTTGGGTGGGTGGGTGGGTCAGTGGTTGGCTGGGTGTGTGTGTATGTGCGTGTGTATGAGGTCTATCCTTGTATATAATGTAGGTCATGGATGTGTCAGGATGGAGTGTGACAGGCGTCACTTGAACTGCTGCCTTTCTCATCACTATGAAACTGCACACAGGAAGACCTACTACTATGAAAGGGTTTGGAGATCAAAGGGGAGAGCCTTGCTGACTAGGGCTGTAAAACATGGCTGTTTATGATCGAGAATTTGTGATATTTTCCATGCGTTCCCATTCAGAATTGAACATTGTAACCTTGACTTTAAGACCCAAGTGGGCGACTCGGAAGAATAAGGACAGCTAAAGTGGTGGGTGGATGACACATTTTGGTATTGTTAACAAATTCTATGATTTACACACACACACACACACACACACACACACACACACACACACACACACACACACACACTCCCTGCCACCCCATACACATACATACATACATACATACATACATACAGACAGACAGACAGACAGACAGACAGACAGACAGACAGACAGACAGACAGACAGACAAATAAATACAGAAAAAAAGTAGTAATCTTTTTTTGAGTCATTTTTTGGTGCTTTGCCATATCCAAATAAGGAAATAATAATTTATCCTGAAGGTAGGACGGTTTGAGAAAGACTGAATGCCCATTGTTGTTTCTGTGCAATTCAAAAACAATTTAGGCTTCTGGAAAATGTATATTTTTGTCTGGGGTTTTTCGACTAATCTGGTGAATGGTTCAAATTGACAGACAAGGATGTTTGTCTCACCCCCAAATAACTCAGAGCCCAGTTCCATGAAACACAACGGGGTTGGTTATATCACAGTTTCATAGAAAAGCGATTTGGGAAGTGGCATCCTGCTGGTAGACCTCAATGGCTCAACACATGTAGGTCACTCTGCCACAGATAACAGATTGACTCCTTTCCTCTCCTCTCCTCTCTCTCCTCTCCCCAAACACCTTTCTCCTCTATTAGCAGCGGGAAATATATTTGCATTTTTTACATGCTAATTTACGTCTGACAATATTCATTTTGACTTCAATATGTTGTTCATAAGCATTTCAAATATAGCAGTCAGATGTTGATGTCATGTTGCAATGTTCCTTTTAATTATTATATTGGTTTTGTTCCTGTTCTGAATGAATGAATGTCTGTTCCGGTTTGATCATGGAGAATATATCTGAACATGTTGTTGTTGAGAACAGTCAGTATTGTACGTTTGAGTCAGTGTGTACGTCTCTCCTGTGCTGCCTCCTGTTCATAAGGGCTAAATGAACTAGCATGTGGCTTGCTCCTCACACTGTACTGACAGCACGTGTCTCAACGTCTTTATTATGGCCATATCCGTCTCTAAACATCTGTGTGTGTGTGTGTGTGTGTGTGTGTGTGTGTGTGTGTGTGTGTGTGCGTGTGTGTGTGCGTGCGTGCGTGCGGGCGTGCGGGCGGGCGTGCGTGCGCATCTAATATGAATCAGAGTGAGGCACTCGCTAGCTGCTGTCTCTTATGACTGCTCACATTAGAGAGTCTAAAAAAAGCAAGGGATCTTTTTTTAGAGATGGGATGTCAAGATGGAGTATAAGTAATCTCTTCATAAGCATACACACACACACACACAACATTGCATTAAGTGTTTATGTGGCTGCACCACCACCAATAATGTCCTATGACATCCTGACCCCCACCCAGCCATTGCAGTTGTCTATCGCAAACAAACACCAACACTCTCTGCCCTGCTCGTCAAAGAACGCTGCCTGCACAGACAAGGTGGTCTTTCTCTCGTTCTCCCTCCCCTCTATGTGTGATGGTGTGAATAACCAGTTGAGGACATTGCCTTCTTCTGTTTCCTCATCTCTCAGAGAAATTAGATTTCCTTGGAACCCAGTGATGTCTGCCAGGCATGGCTTCAGAGAATAAATTAATGGTGTTATGATATGGTTTAACCAGGGCTTCTTCAGGTCGTATACTCAGCTCTGTTGCATAAGCACTGGGAAGTTGGGTGAGGGTCCTGAGACAGAATGAACTGTATTTATAGTTTTGTCCATTTTGACATTGTTGTTTTGGACACACATACAGAGAGTGACGTGGGGAGACTTGGCCTCTGGTGAAGTGTCCTGTGATCATATATCTACCAGATTTGTCTATGAATCACCACACACAGTCTCACACACACACACACACACACACACACACACACACACACACACACACACACACACACACACACACACACACACACACACACACATCATTTAATTGTATAGATCACCTAGAACACTATACAAAGTTCATATACGCTGAGTGTACAAAACATTAGGAACACCTACCTAATATTGAGTTGCATCCCCATTTGCCCTTAGAACAGTCTCAATTCATCGGGGTATGGACTGCAAGTTGTCGAAATCGTTCCACAGGGATGCTGGCCCATGTTGACTCCAATGCTTCCCACATTTGTGTCAAGTTGGCTGTATGTCCTTTGGGTGGTGGACCATTCTTGATACACATGGGAAACTGTTGATGAAAAACCCAGCATCGTTGCAGTTCTTGACACACTTAAACTGGTGCGCCTGTCACCTACTACCATACCCCGTTCAAAGGCACTTGAATATTTTGTCTTGTCCATTCACCCTATATGTGAATGGCACATATACACAATCCATGTCTCAATTGTTTCAAGGCTTAAAAATCGTTATTTAACCTGTAACCTCCCCTTCATCTACACTGATTGAAGTGGATTTAACAGGTGACATCAATAAGGTTTCCCCTGGATTCACCTGGTCAGTCTATGTCATGGAAAGAGGAGGTGTTCCTAATGTTTTGTACACTCACTGTGCGTAATGGTTCATATTGTTGTTGATGTGAATTGGGTCAAGATGTTCAGAAGAGGGTGTAGTGGGTTCAAAGTGGTACCTCTGAGAATTCAAAGCTGTTTCCCAACTCGTCAACAGCTCCTTGATGGGAGCAGCTGATCAGGGTAAATAGACCCCCCATCTCCATCTCTAGTCATTGTTGGACTCAAAGAGCCGAAGGACAGGGATAGAGCACTCAGCCCAACAGGACACACACACACACACACACATAAGGCCAACCTCACACATTATGGCATCAGTAACATTATCAGAGATATTGAGGCTACATTCTACCACATGCTACAGTACCACTTTATAGGGGTTC
This sequence comes from Oncorhynchus clarkii lewisi, assembly GCF_045791955.1. Classification (NCBI taxonomy): domain Eukaryota; kingdom Metazoa; phylum Chordata; class Actinopteri; order Salmoniformes; family Salmonidae; genus Oncorhynchus; species Oncorhynchus clarkii. The sequence continues at coordinate 5,111,095 of NC_092160.1, read as the reverse complement.
TATGTTTTATCAAGACACTTTGTATCAGATAAGCATTGGTCTAGTATACCAGCTTTATTCTATACCGGAGCAAATTACAGCCTGGTAATGAACAGGGGTAGATTTAGACTTTTCCTGTTTTCACAACTCTCAATCTGTTCCCCCGTTCCTACTTCTGCTCTTTTGGAACTCCCCACTCGACTTCTATTTATATTTTTCTCAATCTCTTCATCTACCTCCATCTCTTTCTGTCTCTATCCATCAACACAAGCATCCAATGACAATGCTCTGGGATAGGAAATGGAGGACGGTGCTATATTTAGAATTAAGGGAAAGAGGGCAGATTGAGGGAGCAAATGAGAGAGAGAGAGAGGGAGGAGATACATCTACACTCTACTGCTGCCTCAGGACAGACACAGTCGGAAACAGAACTACAGAGAGCACTCAGAGACGAGCGTCGCTAATTCTCTTTTTTTTTGAAGACAGATCTTATCTGCACAGACATTCACACATTCTACTAAAGAGTTGACGCGAGAAACCTGGATATACACTACAGTAGCAAAGAACAGAGAAAGAGGAAGAGACTTGGATATACACTCTACAACTCTTATTACAGGTGAGTCTGCAAGACAGTGGTGCCGAAGACCATTACAAGAGCCTACAGTTATAACTAGTGTAATAGAATATAGACATGATGGTAATCAGGGTTGGGTAGGTTATATTTTAAATGTAATACGTTACAGTTACTAGTTACCTGTCCAAAATTGTAATCAGTAACATAACTTTTGGATTATCAAATCAAATCAAATCAAATTTTATTTGTCACATACACATGGTTAGCAGATGTTAATGCGAGTGTAGCGAAATGCTTGTGCTTCTAGTTCCGACAATGCAGTAATAACAAGTAATCTAACTAACAATTCCAAAACTACTGTCTTGTACACAGTGTAAGGGGATAAAGAATATGTACATAAGGATATATGAATGAGTGATGGTACAGAGCAGCATAGGCAAGATACAGTAGATGGTATCGAGTACAGTATGTACAAATGAGATGAGTATGTAAACAAAGTGGCATAGTTTAAAGTGGCTAGTGATACATGTATTACATAAGGATACAGTCGATGATATAGAGTACAGTATATACGTATGCATATGAGATGAATAATGTAGGGTAAGTAACATTATATAAGGTAGCATTGTTTAAAGTGGCTAGTGATATATTTACATCATTTCCCATCAATTCCCATTATTAAAGTGGCTGGAGTTGAGTCAGTGTCAGTGTGTTGGCAGCAGCCACTCAGTGTTAGTGGTGGCTGTTTAACAGTCTGATGGCCTTGAGATAGAAGCTGTTTTTCAGTTACCCAAACTCAGTAACGTAATCTGATTACTTTTGGATGACCTTCTCCTTTAAAGGCATTCGAAGAAGAGAAAAAAGGATCCATCTGTCAAATGCATTTGGTGGGTCATCATAGTTGTCTCTGACTTGTGGTCAGACTCCCTCAGGTGTAACAAACGTAAAGTTGCGCCTTTTTTCAGTACTGAACTGAATGTCACTGAGAAAACAGTAATCCAAGAAGTAATCATCTAGTTTTTCAAAAGTATATGTAATCAGATTACAATATTTTCGCTGGTAATGTAACTGATTACAGTTACAGGTAGTTTTTTTTGTAATCAGATGACATGCAACTGATTACATGAAGTCAGTTACTCCCCAACCCTGTTGCTATATATCTTTTCTGTGTATAGTAACAATGCTAGTATGGGTCTGAATCACTGTATACCAACTAGGTGTGGTTCTATATTTAGCAGCCGTTTCACCTTGAGGGATACAGGGAGAGGCTGGCTTTTAGGGTTTGGCTGGTGCTATTTTTGTCATTGAGGTCCGGACTGAAATACTCTGCAGGCTGCTGTCAGGGCTGAAATAACATGGGTTCCATAAGAAAATATAGGTTTGAGTATGTAGTTCTGTATGGTTCTGGGTGACTGGTTTGGTATTTATGGTATTTACACTGAACAAAAACATTTATACAACATGCAACAATTTCAAAGATTTTACTGAGTTGCATTTCAAATAAAGAAATCATTAATTTGGCCATAACCTATGGATTTCACATAACTGGTAGGGGTGTGGATCAGAAAACCAGTCAATTTCTGATGTGACCATTATTTGCCTCATGCAACGTGACACATCTCCTTCACATAGAGTTGATCAGGCTGTTGATTGTGGCATGTGGAATGGTGTCTCACTGCTTTCAATGGCTGTGCAAAGTTGCTGGACATTGGCAGAAACTGGAACACGCTGTTGTACACGTCGATCCAGAACATGGGTGACATGTCTGGTGAGTATGAAGGCTATGGAAGAAATTTGACATTTTCAGTTGTGTACAGATTCTTGCAACATGGGGCCATGCATTATCATGCTGAAACATGAGGTGATCGATGGATGAATGGCATGACAATGGGCCTCAGGATCTGGTCACGGCATCTCTGTGCATTCAAATTGCCATTGATAAAATGCAGTTGTGTTCATTGTCCGTAGCTTATGCCTGCCCATACCATAACCCCACCTCAACCATAGAGCACTCTGTTCATAACGTGACATCAGTAAACGGCTCGCCCACACAACGCCATACAGGCTTGTCTGCCATCTTCCCGGTACAGTTGAAACCGAGATTCATCCATTCTACAGTGTGCCAGTGGCCCACTGAAGTCGGTTATGACGCCAAACTGCAGTCAGGTCAAGACCCTGGTGAGGTTGACGAGCATGCAAATGAGCTTCCCTGAGATGGTTTCTGACAGTTTGTGCAGAAATTCTTCGGTGGTGCAAACCCACAGTTTCATCAGCTGTCCAGCTGGCTGGTCTCAGACGATCCCACAGGTGAAGAACCCGGATGTGGAGGTCCTGGGCAGGCGTGGTTACACGTGGTCTGCAGTTGTGAGGCCGGTTGGACGTACAGCCACATTCTCTAAAACGACGTTGGAGAGAGCTTATGGTAAAGGAATGAACATGACATTATCTGGAAACAGCTCTGATGGACATTCCTTCAGTCACATGCCAATTGTGTGACAAAACATTTTAGAGTGGCCTTTTATTGTCCCCAGCACAAGGTGCACCTCTGTAATTATCATGTTGTTTAATCAGCTTCCTGATATGCCACACCTGTCAGGTGAATGGATTATCTTGACAAAGGAGAAATGCTCACTAACAACATTTGAGAGAAATACATTTTTGTGCATATGGAACATTTCTGGGATATTTTATTTCAGCTCATGAAACATGGGGACCAACACTTTACATGTTGCATTTATATTTTTGTTCTGTGTATATACCAGTGTGTTTACATAGCTATGTTTCTCATGGACACGGTGTGTTTGTCTTACGGTCATATTTACACAACTCCTCCTGAGCAAACAGAGAGGAGATGAGAGCATGGATTTGTGTAAAGAAATAGAAGTAGTGGAGACGGGGATCTTTGTGGCTTAGGTTACCAGGTATAGAATGGTGTTGATGTGGTTCTTTGGGGACCGTTGAAAGGAGCAGTTATGAAATATGATTAATCAGAGTATTTAATAAGATACCATTTCCCAAATGTCAGACCCTGCGTTCATGAGGACAAAGTCACTCAGATATGATTCAAACATTACCTCTTGCTGACAGATGTCTGTCTCTTTCTTTCCCAGCAGCCATGCGTCCTAGATCCAAACTCCTGTCCCAGAAGAGGAGACTACAGCTTCCCACCATCAGAGAGGGCTACGAGGACCTAGTCAGGGACATGAACCAGTTGAATCAGATTAACCAGTCCAACACCCTCCACTCTGCCCAGCCTACCACTCACCCAGGACCCTGCCCACACACTCTCTCCTCAGAGGACTACCTGCTGTCCATATGCCACCTGGCTCACCCCACCTCCCTTCCCACCAATGACATTATCAACTCTCGCCAGCAGGACTCGCTGCACCACAGGCCGAGGCTGCTGCGGCTCGCTGTGCAAGATGAAAACTCTCCAAAGACCACTGGACTTTGTCACAGGGAAAAGGCTCATGGTAAGGACAGGTTGGAGCCTGGGATGTACTCTGACCTCATTACTGTGTGCGGAGGACAGGAGAAAGATTCTAACTGTAGCAAGCCTGCGTTTGGTCGCCATGGTGCGTCAGATCCTTTAGAATTCCTGTACAGCAGCCCCACCCACTCCACCTGTCAATCAGGGAATGGGAGGCAGGGATTGGGTTTGAGGAGACACTGGGTGGTGTCTGAGGGCCAGTCCTGCCCACGGGCACACAGTTAACACCGCTCTTGCCCCTCTGGCCTCCAGCAGCAACGTAAGAGCAGCTGTCCTAAGTTCCGTGATACAGCCACCCCTGACCGTGCCCCCTCTCTCTCTTACCTCACCACACAGCCCTCACAGACATGCACACCTATACAGGACTGCAGAACAGCTACAGGCTAGGATAAGTAGCCCGTTTAACAAAGAAAACGAGGGGGGTGAAGGGAGAGGGAAAGAGAGGAAGGAGGAGAGGAAAAGGGAGAGCTCCACAGTCAAACATTCCCTGATCTCTCAGTGGATGTCAGATTGTCCCTGTGCCTGGATGGAGGCCTGTGTACGAGCTTGCCTTCTGCCCACCATCGCAGACATGTAAAGGCACCAGAACCACTGAACCACATCAACAGTCCATAGACCTATATGACAGGATATGTGGGCTATGTACAGGTGCAGTAATCTGTGAGCTGCTCTGACAGTTGGTGCTTAAAGCTAGTGAGGGAGATGTGTTTCCAGTTTCAGAGATTTTTGTAGTTCGTTCCAGTCATTGGCAGCAGAGAACTGGAAGGAGAGGCGGCCAAAGAAAAAATTGGTTTTGGGGGTGACTAGAGAGATATACCTGCTGGAGCGTGTGCTACAGATGGGAGATGCAATGGTGACCAGCGAGCTGAGATAAGGGGGGACTTTACCTAGCAGGGTCTTGTAGATGACATGGAGCCAGTGGGTTTGGCGACGAGTATGAAGCGAGGGCCAGCCAACGAGAGCGTACAGGTCGCAATGGTGGGTAGTATATGGGGCTTTGGTGACAAAACGGATTGCACTGTGATAGACTGCATCCAATTTGTTGAGTAGGGTATTGGAGGCTATTTTGTAAATGACATCGCCAAAGTCGAGGATTGGTAGGATGGTCAGTTTTACAAGGGTATGTTTGGCAGCATGAGTGAAGGATGCTTTGTTGTGAAATAGGAAGCCAATTCTAGATTTAACTTTGGATTGGAGATGTTTGATATGGGTCTGGAAGGAGAGTTTACAGTCTAACCAGACACCTAAGTATTTGTAGTTGTCCACGTATTCTAAGTCGGAGCCTTCCAGAGTAGTAATGTTGGACAGGCGGGTAGGTACATATGTACAATGACAAGGCACCACAGTTTCACTATGACAGTAGATACCTGCTGAAATGTTTTTTGTTTGTTAGATACCTGCTGAAATGTTTTTTGTTTGTTAAAAAATATATATATTTTAATTGAATATCTGAAACATGCAATGTACTTGCAGTGAAGCCGCTCAACAACTACATCATACCAGTCATCCAACAGAGTCCCATTCAGAGGGACACACAGAAGCATCCAGGATCAATGCCCTGCTCAAGGGCATGTTGACCGATCTCCCACCAGGCTAAAAAACATGAACCTGAACCCTCCAAGATCCCCCCACAGTTCCCCAATAGCTGTCCCTCAACCATTCGAGACCCCTCCCATAGTCCCCCCCCAAGAATATATATATATATTTTTTAATACAATTAATTCCATTCCCCACCCCCAAGAACCCCAAAATGCACCAACAACCAATAGAATGAACTAAAGAGAAAAAAGTAAAAGACCTGCTGAATTGACACGGCAGCAAATATAGATGCTGATCTATGACAAATGTCACTGAACTATACAATGAGTGTACAAAACATTAGGAACACCTTCCTAATATTGCCCTCAGAACAGCCTCAATTCATTGGGGCATGGACTCTACATGGTGCCCAAAAAATGAATAGATTTTTTTTTAAACATGTTTTTAATACAGTGTCTGTCTGTCATGATTTTTAACCTGTGACCCTTTACAGAGGCATGATAACTTGTTTTTGTGCACATTAAATGTCAGAAACCCAATATTCCATGAAGTCTGTCGTTTCTTCTGGTTTCCACGGCAACTGCTGAGGGATTCCAAAGAGGTAAATGGAGGCATCTTGATTCCGTGTGTGAAGAAGGAACCAGCACAAACAAATATCCTGGATAAACCAACCAACAGACAAAAAGTCTGTTACCCTCTGTAAAGTGTCACAAACTGCACTGTTGGTTATGGGCTTGTTGATTTGATTTGATTTGAAAAGGGCACAAACTAATTTGGATGAGGTTATTCCAGATTAAGGCCTAGGGGCTCTATTCATTCTGTATCGCTGAAGAGTTACAGATTGTGGGATAGAAATGTAAAGGCCATTTCCGATTAAGCCGATATACACTGAGTATAAAAAAACATTAGGAACACCTTCCTAATATTGAGTTGCACTCCCTTTTGCCCTCAGAACAGCCTCAAATCGTCGGGGCATGGACTCGACATGGCGTCGAAAGCTTTCCACAGGGATGCTGGCCCATGTTGATTCCATTGCTTTCCACAGTTGTGTCAAGTTGGATGGATGGTGGACCATTCTGGATACAGACAGGAAACTGTTGAGTTTGAGAAATCCAGCAGCGTTGCAGTTCTAAATCAGGCTTACATGGGATTTCTCTTATGTCTCTATTCAATTCTTACAGCAGAAATTCAGCTTTTGAAAATCACAAAGGCGAATTCGGAATAAGTGGGACACTATTTGCCTTTCTGTCTTCTGTAACCTCTTTCGACATCTATCCAACCTTTGGAACGTTACGTTTTAAAAGTCTAATAAATCAATTGAATATACACCATCAGTGGCGATTTTAGCATGCAAAAAAAAGTGGGATGCATGCCAGCAAACCCACGACACAACAGAACACAACACTAAACAATACATTAATTGCACTTTAACGGTGACAAATGGTGACCATAAACTGTTAGGGCCTACATAAAGCTACATACAGCAGTCCCGACATCTTACCACTGCTACACCTGGCTATCAGTGGAGCCTTGTCTGGCAGCGAAACAGTTCATTCAGCCTCATTTACTGGCCTAATAAGCTAAGAGGCAAACCGTAATTTCGATTAAGACATTAATGAGCGAGCTATGACAGACGTAGTCAATATAACTATTTGTTTAGCACTTTTGAAATGTACAGTGACAGAATTCAGAACACGGGCCATTCTTACAGTGTTCTCACTGCACACCAAGTCAGAACCGTAGGATAAATGAAGGGGGCATACAAGCAGACAATGAAAGCTGACACAACATACACTTAGTATTACTTTCTTAGCTACAGTATACATATCTCCCTGTTATATTACATAATTTATGCAGTAGTTTACAATACATTTTTGGACTCACCTTGTTGTGCTTACTTGAACAGGAAGGTGATGCGGTGGTCCTTTGCGGGAAAATTTTGTTATTCAATTCTGGCATTCTCCGGACTTATTGTGCTTTCAAAACAACTGGGAACTCCAGAAAAAAACATGGTTGAATCATGCTGATGTCATTCATCTTCAGGCGTTAGCACTAAGAAGAGGCCAGATTTACAATTCCAAGTTGGATGACCGTTCAAATTGTATTTTCACAGTCGAAGCTTGTTTATTCCTGACTTCCCAGTTGTCTTGAACTCACTAAAGTACAGTTTTTGCAGTTCCGAGTTAACAGTTGTTTTGAGCGTAGCACAAATCGTGCTTCATTGACAGCATGGCTAATGTTGAATGTTTATAATTTTCTTGGAAAAGAGCCCTTTAATCACAGATTTGGGACCACATAGCCACTCCGCTGAATGGCAGGCTAGTGATTACTTTGCAATGCTTGCAGTTAGGCACTGTCACTGATTCCTTCCAAACCACTCACTGTTGAATTTGAATTTGTTGAATTCCAACTTGTTGTGTAATGTTTATGTCCAATGGCCTATGAGCACAGATACATTTAATCTATCATTTATCTTCATTATTTCTCTTCATATGACAAGGATTAAAAAGGATTGCCAGTATTATCGACTTGACTCATGATGATGACTGCTAGCTAATATTTTGAAAGTATTATGTTGATAAGATCAGTCCAATCAAAGCTACTATACATATAAGGTGATTTGATGTCATTTATTCTGTGGCCAATGACCTTAAGCCTTCTTGGAAGGGCACTTCTAATGTAACTCCATGGCAGCACCCAAGGTCCTAGAACTTTCCATCTCTACCCTTAGAACACTGAGCCAATCATGGCGCAGCACTCTGTATTTTCAAATGGCTTGCCCCACCACCACAGAATGCACTGAGCAATGGCTGAAATGCCTGCATTTTGGAGCTGCATTACTCAAGAAAACAAAAAAGAGATTCCCTGAATGACGGGTCTCCAATGTCCACCATCACAATAAATCAATATGAATATCAACACATTACCGTTCAAAAGTTTGGGGTCATTTAGAAATGTCCTTGTTTTTGAAAGAAAAGCAAATTGTTTGTCCATTAAAATAACATCAAATTGATCAGAAATACAGTGTAGACATTGTAATGTTGTAAATGACTATTGTAGCTGGAAACTGCTGATTTTTAATGGAATATCTACATAGGCGTACAGAGGCCCATTGTCAGCAACCATCACTCCTGTGTTCCAATGGCACGTTGTGTTAGCTATCAAAGTTTATAATTTTAAAAGGCTAATTGATAATTAGAAAATCCTTTTGCAATTATGTTAGCACAGCTGAAAACTGTTGTTCTGTTTAAAGAAGAAATAAAACGGGCCTTCTTTAGACTAGTTGAGTATTTGGAGCACCAACATTTGTGGGTTCGATTACAGGTTCAAAATGGCCAGAAACAAATAACTTTATTCTGAAACTAGTCAGTCTATTCTTGTTCTGAGAAATGAAGGCTATTCCATGCGAGAATTTGCCAAGAAATGTAAGATCTCGTACAACGCTGTGTACTACTCCCTTCACAAACCAGTGCAAACTGGCTCTGACCAGAATAGAAAGAGGAGTGGGAGTTCCCGGTGCCCCACTGAGCAAGCGGACGAGTCGGTGATTCTCACGAATATTTCAAACATGAAATCTTTAAAAAGACTTGCATCAACAAATGTCCTTTTTAGGCATTAATAACAAGTTCGGAATTGTTTGTGAGCATTCATTTAAAAACATTATGATGAAACTGGCTCTCGTGAGGACTACCACAGAAATGGAAGACCCAGAGCATAAGTTCATTAGAGTTAAAGCCTCAGAAATTGCAGCCCAAATGCTTCACAGAGTTCAAGTAACATCAACTGTTCAGAGTAGACTGTATGAATCAAGCCCTTATGGTCGAGTTGCTGCAAAGAAACCACTACTAAAGGACACTAATAATAGGAAGAAACTTGCTTGGGCCAAGAAACAATAGCAACAGACAGGAGTCCAAATTGGAGATTAGATTTCACAGTCAACACAAATCTATTTTGTAACAACAATACCGTGGAATAAAATGTAATAAATAAATAGAAATTATAGGCCAATATTCATTTTGGAAACTATCTGTGTATATGTGGGCTGCTTTATTAAAAATCAAATGGCTTTTTCCCAAATTCATTGATGATCAGATGTAACTGGTTCTCTTGTGCTCAATTGTTATAGTTGATAGACAACCCTTGTGCTACAAGCTGTACAGGACATTAGTCACCATGCACAGGTCTACTACACTTGTTGTATTCGGCGCATGTGACAAATAAAGTTTGATTTGACTAAAAAGTTTGATTTGATTAAACCAAAACGTGTTTCTCACAAGTGTAGCAGGTTGTGAACAATGTTTCCATTCTGAGAATGAAAACACTACAAGACTGTAGACCTGAGTAGTAATACAATGCATTGACAGAAATAAATGAAGCTTAAAGATTTTTACTTTATTTTTTCTTTCACCTTTATTTAACCAGATAGGTCAGTTGAGAACAAGTTCTCATTTACATCTGCGACCTGGCCAAGATAGAGCAAAGCAGTGTGACACAAACAACACAGAGTTACACATGGGATAAACAAATGTACAGTCAATAACACAATAGAAAAGTCTATATACAGTGCGTGCAAATGTAGTAAGATTAGGAGGTTTGGCAATAAATAGGCAAAATAATTACAATTTAGCAATTAAACACTGGAGTGATAGATGTGCAGAAGATGAATGTGTAAGTAATACAGCTAATGTGTTAGTAAACCCACTACAATCATGCAGTTACATTACAGTGTATATTAAGTAAGCAGTTTAACAGTTACACTGGCGGGTCCCAGTGACAATAAATTAATTAAACCAAAAGCTTACCTTGACTTGGAAGAGTTGCAGTGTTGTGTTGGATAGTCATAGCCAGCTAGCTAGCATAGCATCCCTCTGTTTGAGCTGAGTGTTTGAGTAGGCTAAACTAGCCAGCTGCATTTGCTAGCTAACTAAGTGAAACTGAAAGTGAAAAAATGACTCTTGTTCTTTCTTGCTTCTCCTTCATTTTTGAAGAAATTAATCTGCTGAAAACTGTTCAACTATTGTCTTTCTCTCTCTTTGAGTCAACTACTCACCACATTTTATGCACTGCAGTGCTAGCTTATGCTTTCAGTACTAGATTAATTCTCTGATCCTTTGGTTGGGTGGACAACATGTTAGTTCATGCTGCAAGAGTTCTGATATGTTGGAGGACGTCCTCCAGAAGTTGTCATAATTACTCTGTAAGTCTATGGAAGGGGGTGAGAACCAAGAGCCTCTGAAGCTAGCTGTCCTCCGGCTACACCATGGTGCTACCCTACAGAGTGCTGTTGAGGCTACTGTAGACCTTCAGTGCAAAACAGTGTGTTTTAATAAATTATCTGCTGATGTGAATATATTTAGTATAGTTATATCAAAAAAGGATAACTTTTTTTAATGTTTTACCAATTTAATTTTTATGAAATTCACTGAGGAGGATGGTCCTCCCCTTCCTCCTCTGAGGAGCCTCCACTGTTCTCCAGGCACCACTACACCACTGCATAGGGCTGATGGAAAGACAGCAGTAACACATAGCATGATGTTAAAGGGTAATAAACCAGTAGGTCCCAATCATAAGAATATCAAAACACAACCATCAACCATTTCCCAATCTAAATGTACAACTATTACTTCCCATTGCAAAAAAACATTTCACATTTAGCACACAAAGTAACCAGTGACCTAAAGTTTAAAGTGAAACTAACACTAAGTGTCATATTCTTCCTGGGGTTGTAAATTAAAATGTAATGTTGCTAAAACGCTGTCAGTTCCACTTTAAATGCAACAATGGTGGCTTTACTATGGACCATGATCTCTCTTTTACGAACATATCAAGAATATTTCAAGGACAGTCTTTTTCCATCTTTATAATTGCAAAAAATCTGACACTTTTTGTCCAAAAATGATGCAGAAAAACAAATCCATGCTTTTGTCACTTCTAGATTAGATTACTGCAATGCTCTACTCTCCAGCTACCTGGACACAGCACTAAATAAACTTTAGTTAGTGCTAAACACTACTGCTAGAATCTTGACTAGAACTAGAAAATTATAACAGTACTCCAGTGCAAGCCTTTCTACACTGGCTTCTTGTTAAGGGTTGGGCAGAATTTAAGATTTTACTGCTGACCTACAAAGCATTCCATGGGTCTGTATTTATTTTATTTTATTTAACCTTTATTTAACTAGGCAAGTCAGTTAAGAACAAATTCTTATTTACAGCGACGGCCTACCAAAAGGAAAAAGGCCTCCTGCGGGGACGGGAGCTGGGATAAAAATGTAAATAAATTAAACACACATCACGACAAGAGAGACAACACAACACTACATAAAGAGAGACCTAAGCCAACATTGCGTGGCAGTAACAAAAGACAACACAGCATGGCAGCAACTCAACATGAGAATAACATGGCCTGCTCTTACTTGTCTCTCCAATTTGTTCCTGTTGTACATACCTACACATAAACTACGGTCACAAGACGTAATCCTCCTTATTGTCCCTAGAATTTATAAGCAAACAGCTGGAGGCATGACTTTCTCCAATAGAACTCAAATTTTATGGAATGGTTTGCCAATCCATGAGACGCAGACTCTGTCTCGACCTTTAAGTCTCTACTGAAGATACATCTCTTCAGTTGGTTCTATGACCGAGTGTAGTCTGGCTCAGGTGTGCAAATGTGAACGGCAAGGCACTTGAACAACAAACCCGCCTTTGTTGTCTCTGCCTGGCAGGCTCCTCTCTCTCCGCTGGGATTCTTTGCCTCTGACCCTATTACAGGGGCAGAGTCTCTGGATTACTAGTGCTCTTAAAATGCCGTCCCTAGGAGGGGTGTGTCACTTGAGTGGGTTGAGTCACTGACAAGTCATCGTCCTGTATGGTTTTGCGCACCCTCGGGATCTGTCTCAGGATAGTAAATTGGTGGTCTGTTGATATCCCTCTCGTCAAATCAAATCAAATCTTTTGGACCTAGACTTGGCGCTCTGGTACCGCTTGCCATGCGGTAGCAGAGAGAACAGTCTATGACTAGGGTGGCTGGAGTCTTTGACAATTTTTAGGGCCTACCTCTGACACTGCCTGGTATAGAGGTCTTGGATGGCATGAAGCTTGGCCCCAGTGATGTACTGGGCCATGCGCACTACCCTCTGTAGTGCCTTGCGGTCTTAGGCCAAGCAGTTGCCATACCAGGCAGTGAGGCAACCAGTCAGGATGCTCTCGATGGTGCAGCTGTAGAACTTTGAGGATCTGAGGACCCGTGCAAAATCCTTTCAGTCTCCTGAGGGGGAATATGCTTTGTGGTGCCATCTTCACGGCTGTCTTGGTGTGTTTGAACCATGTTAGTTTGTTGGTGATGTGGACAACAAGGAACTTGAAGCTCTCAACCTGCTCCACTACAGTCCCGTCGATGAGAATGGGGGCGTGCTCGCTCTTCCTTTTCCTGTAGTCCACAATTATATCCTTTGTCTTGATCACTTTGAGGCTGTTGACCTGGAACCAGATGGCCAGGTCTCTGACCTCCTCAGACCTTTTTTCCCTCATCAATCTACACACAATACCCCATAATAGCAAAGCAAAAACAGGTTTTAGATTTTTTAGCAAATTTACTCAAAATTAAAAACTGAAATATCACATTTACAGAAGTACTCAGACCCTTTACTCAGTACTTTATTGAAGCACCTTTGGCAGTGATTACAGCCTGAGTCTTCTTGGGTATGACGCTACAAGCTTGGCATACCTATATGTGGGGAGTTTCTCCTATTCTTCTCTACAGATGCTCTCAAGATCTTGCAGGTTGAATGGGGAGCATTGCTGCACAGCTATTTTCAGGTCTGAGGTCGTGAGCACTCTGGAGCAGGTTTTCACCAAGGTTCTCGCTGTACTTTGCACCATTCATCTTTCCCTTGATCCTGGCTCGTCTCCCAGTCCCTGCCGCTGAAAAACATCCCCACAGCATGATGCTGTCTCCACCATGCTTCACTGTAGGGATGGTGCCAGGTTTCCTCCAAACGTGACACTTGGCATTCAGGCCAAAGAGTTCAATGTTGATTTCATCAGACCAGTGAATCTTGTTTCTCATGATCTGTGAGTCCATTAGGTGCCTTTTGGCAAACTCCAAGTGGGCTGTCATGTGCCTTTTTTCTGAGGAGTGACTTACGTCTGGCCTGATTGGTGGAGTGCTCCAGAGATGGTTGTCCTTCTGGAAAGGTTCTCCCATTTCCACGGAGGATCTCTGGAGCTCTGTCAGAGTGACCATCAGGTTCAGAATGATGGAGGCCACTGTGTTCTTGGGGACCTTCAATGCTGCAGACATTTTTTGGTACCCTTACCCAGATCTGTTCCTCGACACAATGCTGTCTTAGAGGTATACGGACAATTGCTTCAACCTTATGGCTTGGTTTTAGCTTTCACATGCACCTTCAACTGTGGGACCTTATATAGACAGGTCATAGGGAAAAATATGATTCGTCCCCCCCAATATATCACTGTAAACATAACTATGTAATTTCAATAATTTTAATAATACACAATGAAAGTACTTGTGCTGATTATAGACACTTAATAGCACATTTTTACGTTTCAAAAGATTGCGACCCCTGCCTTTTGCCTGGTTTGATCCACTGCCTCCCAACCCCCTAGCCCTCATCAGTGGCACGTGATGCAGGGACTGTGCATGTGTGGGAATCTGATAGTCTGTCGTTGGTGGCTGACCTCCAGTAAGTAGTTCAAACAAAGGATATGTTAGATATTTCTTTACTTCACCACTCAATAGAAGAAAAGACATTTATAACCGTCACCAGTCTTCATTTTCGCTGCATTAAATTACAGGTCACTCTCTATGTTAGCTGATGTTTGCTAGCTAGCTAAAGTAACATTAACAAGTGTTTTCAGCTATTTGAGTTTGAGTCAATGAGAGAAGCTAGCAATGCATTGTAGTGTTCCTTAGCTGGCACGGTAACAGAGGGTTCGTGTTTACCATCTGAAAGGCACTCAATGCACGTAACTCATGTGAGGTTAATCCAGTCAATTGCACCATAGCGATTTTGTTTTATGTTGGCAGGGTTCACGCACACAATAGCTGAATTTGCAGAGCTAGCGAGAAAACATTAGCTGTCAAGCTAGCTAGTACCTATTCCATTTATGTGGTGTCGTCAAAGACGGAATCTTTGCTATCGTCAGTTTATTCCAAGATCAGCATGCAGCTGTAGTGCTTCGAAGTCCCTGTGATAAGGTTAGCGATAAACTGAACAGAACTACTGTAACGAATCTCCTCTTCGTCTGAGGAAGAATAGATCGGACCACACGCAGCGTGGTTAGTGTCCATGTTAATATTTTAATATAACAGAACACGAAACAAAAATAACAACGAGAATGTTAGAAACGAAACAGTCCTGTCAGGTGAAACAACACAAAACAGAAAACAACTACCCACAAACACAGGTGGGAACAGGCTACCTAAGTATGGTTCTCAATCAGAGACAAATATTGACAGCTGCCTCTGATTGGGAACCATACCATACCAAACACATAGAAGTACAAAACATAGAACAAAACATAGAATGCCCACCCCAACTCAAGCCCTGACCAAACCAAAATAGAGACATAAAAAAGGAACTAAGGCCCATTGCTCCCCTCTGTGTTTGGGTTAGTAATAATTCCCCTCAGCATGCATTTTTTCACTATTCTGAATGTCCATTTGTTGTTCTAAAATATGAACACAGAAATACTGGACATGTTGAACTCTTATGGTGGTGATTTGACAAAATTACAATCATGGTCTTGAATTTGTCACACCCTGATCTGTTTCACCTGTCTTTGTGCTTGTCTCCACCCCCCTCCAGGTGTCGCCCATTTTCCCCATTATTCCCTGTGTATTTATACCTGTGTTCTCTGATTGTCTGTTGCCAGTTTGTCTTGTCTCGTCAAGCCTACCAGCGGTTTTCCCTACTCCCGTTTTTGCCCTAATCCTTGTTCTCTTGTTTTCCCGATTCTGCCTGCCCTGACCCTGCCTGCCGTTCTGTACCTTGTGACACAGCCCTGGATTACTGACCTCTGCATGAACTGACCCTGACTACCGTTCTGTACCTTTCGGACTCTGCTCTGGATTACTGACCTCTGCATGCCCTTGACCTGTCATTTGCCTGCTGCCTGTTTGTGTAATAAACTTTTGTTACTTAGAACTGTCTGCATCTGGATCTTATCCTGAGGTCTGATAGAATTGGACTCACATTTTTCTAGTATTGGTCTCAAAACCCTTGACTTGGTCTTGAAACCCTTGTCCCCCTCCGGTCTTGGTCTTGACTCGGACTCGATTTTCTCCGGTCTTAGTCCTAAATCAGTCTCGCTTTAGGTGGTCTTGAACACAACACTGGTTTTACCTCCTTCACATGTACACTGAGTGTACAAAATATTATTGCTTACTGATGTCACTTTTTAAATCCACTTCAATCAGTATAGATGAAGGAGAGATGACAGGTTAATGAAGGATTTTAAAACCTTGAGACAATTGAGACATGGATTGTTTATGTGTACGATTCAGGGGGTGAAACAGTGCAGGGCGCACCGGTTTGAGTGTTTCAAGAACTGCAATGCTGCAATGCTCAACAATTTCCCGTTTGTATCAAGAATGGTCCACCACCCAAAGAACATCCAACCGACTTGACACAACATTGTTTCCCTCCTTCAGGGAACAGCATGGCTAAGTGCAACAGTGCAACATGGCAGTGTTGCCATTGTATATGAATGTATTTCTTTGTAATGTTGAAATAAGCATTTACATTTTCATATTTTAGTCATCTAGCAAACGCTCTTATCCAGAGCAATTTAAAGTTAGTGCGTTCATCTTAAGATAGCTCAGTGGGACAAACAAGTATCACAGTCATATTAAGTCCATTTTCATCTCAATAAAGTAGCTATCAGCAAAGTCAGAGCTAGTAAGGGGGGTAAAGTCAAGTGTGAGTGTTTTTTGTAGGGTGGTGGGGTGCTGTGGGATTATTTAAAATAATCTTTGAAGAGGTTGGGTTTCATATACTGTACATTTGAAGTCGGAAGTACATACACCTTAGCCAAATAGTTTTTCACAATTCCTGACATTTAATCCTAATAATAATTCCCTGTCTTAGGTCAGTTAGGATCACCACTTTATTTTAAGAATGTGAAATGTCAGAGTAATAGTAGAGAGAATGATTTATTTCAGCTTTTATTTATTTCATCACATTCCCATTGGGTCAGAAGTTTACATACACTCAATTAGTATTCCGTAGCATTGCCTTAAATGGTTTAACTTTGGTCAAATGCTTCAAGTAGCCTTCAACAAGCTTCCGACAATACGTTGGGTGAATTTTGGCCCATTCCTCCTGACAGAACTGGTGTAATGGAGTCAGGTTTGTCGACCTCCTTGCTCGCACAAGCTTTTTCAGTTCTGCCCACAAATGTTCTATTGGATTGAGGTCAGGGCGTTGTGATGGCCATTACCTTGACTTTGTTGTCCTTAAGCCATTTTGCCACCACTTTGGAAGTATGCTTGGGGTCATTGTCCATTTGGAAGATCCATTTGCGACCAAACTACCCTCTTGGGGCTAGGGCGCAGAATTTTCACTTTAGGATAAATAGCGTGCCCAATGTCAACTTCCTGCTACTCATGCCAAGAATATAAGATATGCATATTATTCATAGATTTGGATAGAAAACACTCTGACGTTTCTAAAACTGTTTGAATCATGTCTGTGAGTATAACATAACTTATGCAGCAGGCAAAACCCCAAGGACTAACTGTTCAGAATTTGTTTTTTTGCCTCTCTCTGTTCCCTGACCTGTTATTGCCAAGGGATAGTTCTTAGGGACCTATTTTCAGTTCCTACCGCTTCCACTTGATGTCACCAGTCTTTGGAATTTGGTTGAGGTTATTCCTTTGTGCAATGAAGAAGTTGGCCAACTAGGAACTGGGTACACTTTTTTGAGTTGCGCAAGATGTGAAAAGTCGCGCTGGTTTGTTTTCATTCCTGTATTGAACACAGATTGCCCCGTCTACAATTTGATTGATTATTAACGTTTAAAAATACCTAAAGTTGTATTACAAAAGTAGTTTGAAATATTTTGGCAAAGTTTATAGGGAACTTTTGAAATATTTTGTAGTGACGTTGCGTTTTTTGTAAGCTGTTTTTTTCTGGATCAAACGCGCTTTATAAATTGACATTTTGGATAACTCCTTTGTTTACTGCTGGTGCAGATGGTGCAGGCTATCAGATAATAGCTTCTTATGCTTTCGCCGAAAAGCATTTTTATAATCTGACATGTTGGCTGGATTCACAACGAGTGTAGCTTTAATTGAACATCTTACATGTGTGATTTAATGAAAGTTAGATTTTTATAGTATTTTATTTGACATGGCAATTGGCCTGGATTCTATCCCAACTAGTTTTAACTTCCTAACTGATATCTGGAGATGATGCTTCAATATATCCACATAGATGATGCCATCTATTACATGTGTGATTTAATGAAAGTTAGATTTTTATAGTATTTTATTTGTGAGACATTTGCGTCCCGCCTATCCCTAACTAGTTTTAACTTCCTAACTGATATCTGGAGATGATGCTTCAATATATCCACATAGTTTTTCCCCCTCATGATGCCATCTATTTTGTGAAGTGTATTAAATAGAGCCCCTAGATTCAATCAGATTAAGCGTTAACCGGCGATAGCAGACACCCGGGGAACTGATGGGTTGGCGGTGTCTGGGGTGCAGGAGTAACTGCATTGGAGGTGTAAAATTGGGGAGCAGCTTCTCTTGATCATGGTCATGAAGTCACACCCGCCCCATCTCCAGATAGAAGGTCAGAATGAGAATGTAGGCTATATAGAAATAGTTACGCTCAAATTGAAAATCATTCAACTAAATAATGAGGATTTCTGTCAGCCTAATCGAGCTGTGGATTACATCTCACATTCCAGTGTCTGAACTTGTAAACAAGGCTGCATGGGATTTCTCTTAGGGCTCCATTCAATGCATATCGGGGGAAATTCAGCATTACAGCGTGATTGAAATTTAAAGGCAATGTTACAGAGAGAGACTAAATTCATCGTAAACGCTGCATAGGTCAGTTCAATCTGAAATGACCTTTACATTGCTAGAGGGCAATCTGTAATGCTTCAGCGATACAGACTGATTAGAGCCCTAAGGCTGGGATTCATTCAAACCCTCCATAGCAATGTTTAGGCAGTGTCTTTATTTACAATATTAATCCTGTTCCCACTTACTTCCTAATTCTGAAAAGTGAAAGCATGTGAGGGGGTCACTCCGGTAGAAGCTGTAGGTTTTTATACAGTAACCAAGACCGGTCTGTGAGTTAATTTGACTGTTGGAAAAATAGGTATACTGCCTAAATACTGCAATGCGGGTTGAATTGAATTGAGCCCTAAATATGCAGGCAAAACTCCCTTTACATCAGTGGTGGTCAATCCATAACCTGAAGTATGTGCAGGCTTTTGTAAGGGTTGGGGTTATGGCTAGGTTTAGGGTTGAACCGCGTTGTGGACACGAAGCTAAGACATTACAAACATGTGCACATAAACAAGCATACCCATGCTAATCATACACCACAGACAACAACCGCACTGGCACACACAAGCAGGCGCACACTGTTTGTGCAACCTGGTCGACCCTGTCTGAAAAACAAATAAGATAAAGTGACTGACATACATTACGTTTGTGTATGGACTGATCTTATGTTTTTTTTATCATTCATTATCTATTAGATGAATACCCAAATGTCCATCCAGTTTACAGTAAATCTTTTACACAGTCACATTCACTTGTCTGTGGGGGAAGAGATGATGATGCAATAGCTGTTTCTCTGTGGTTTCTGTATAGGAAGGGGGCTTTTGCTGTTTAGTGGTTTGGAAATATGTGCAGTTTCATGATGTTAATATCCTGCTCTAGTTTTGCAGACAGCTAAAAGAAGGGGGAAGCGTGCAAGCGTCTTTCCTGTCTGTAGGTGAGAAAACAAAAACAATAAGTACGACCTCATCCTCCTTTTGAAAATTGGGTCCCCTCTCTCATCAAAATGAGACTGCAGGAACATTGTGTCCATTTGCTCTATCTAAGGTGGGCCGTATACATCACTCTCCATTACTAAACATAAAACATGAAATGTTCACGCGTATCAAATATTTAAGTGGGAGCTGACAAAAGGCTGCCTACAGTGGAGATAGAAAAAGACCAGGGTTGTCTGCAGCTACATCTGCCCACAGCAAATCTCAAACACCTTTACTATCTGGGTGGAAAGCCAAACCACATGAGATCTGCGAGATACGACACACATCCTCCCTCCATTTACACATGCAGTCTGTAATGTAGCTCCGATGGAAAGTCTTAAAATACCTTTTTGTTAAGAACAATGACATTTAATTATTATGAAAAATGTTTACTGTCAGCTTCTAATGCCAAATTCTAACACACTTATGGGTGTTAATTAAGTGCCTTTATATCATCAGAAAGTGCCTAGGGGGTAGAGCATATTTATTTAGATTTTTTACATTTATTTTTAACTTCACCTTTATTTAACCAGGTAGGCTAGTTGAGAACAAGTTCTCATTTACAACTGCGACCTGGCCAAGATGAAGCAAACCAGTTCGACACATACAACAACACAGAGTTACACATGGAATAAACAAACATACAGTCAATAATACAGTAGAAAAATAAAAATATATATACAGTGAGTGCAAATGAGGTAAGATAAGGGAGGTAAGGCAATAAAAAGGCCATGGTTGCGAGGTAATTAAAATATAGCAATTAAACACTGGAATGGTAGATCTGCAGAAGATGAATGTGCAAGTAGAGATACTGGGGTGCAAAGGAGCAAGATAAATAAATAAATACACTATTGGGATGAGGTAGTTGGATGGGCTGCTTACAGGTGCAGTGATCTGGGAGCTACTCTGACAGCTGGTGCTTAAAGTTAGTGAGGAAGATATGGGTCTCCAGCTTCAGTGATTTTTGCATAAGGGAGGCCTACATTTATAAAGGCAGTGTGTGGCTGGTGGCTAGACTTACCTCACCCCACACAGTGCATGTTGACTCAGTGGAGATGTCTCATCCAACACAGTAACCACTTCTCTAAAGCTAGCTCTGGCGCTGAACTTTGCTCAACAGAGGTTGGGACACACTGACAATTTCTGAGGAACAAATTGGTTCCAATGTCTCAGTTGGTCAAAGCATGGTCACGATGCTTGCTTACTACAATTAGGTGTATTGAAGTAGTAAACAGGATACCGAATTTGAATTCGAATTTGAATTAAAGGAAATACTGTAGAATTGATTTCAGTGAAATTCAATTAAATTTAAATGTCTCTTCTATTCTACAGTATATTAGGTGTAGTCTGTACAAATTAAGAGTTTGTTTTTCTTCACACTTGTGTTTTTTATCAGAAGTGATTGCTTATGGGTACTTTCATGTGTGTGTAAAATATTACTGTTCTCAGATTTTTTATTAATAGATTTTTTAATAGATTTCTTTCAAATGATTATTTTGGTTAAACGCTATATAACCATTGTTTAGCTGGGATGGAAGTTTGTAGAGGGAAGAGTGGGGAGAGTTGAGGCAATTGTTTTTTACATTCATCACTCAGTCAAGGGAAATATAGTAATCTTTCTAACAAAGATATTTACATATATTTCAGGATGTTGTGTATCCCTGGAAATCAGAATATATGTAAACATTACAGTTTTGAAAACATTGCTTTCCCCAAAAAACGTGGTCTAATTGGCACAACTTACCCTGGGACAGTGGTGAAAAAAGTACCCAATTGTCATACTTAAAAGTAAAGTAAAGATACCTTAAAAGAAAATGACTCAAATAAAAGTGAAAGTCACCCAGTAAAATACTACTCTGCAGTACATTTACAAGTATTTGGTTTTAAATGTACTTAAGTATCAAAAGTTAACGTAATCGCTAAAATGTACTTAAGTATCAAAAGTATGCGAATAAATCATTTCAAATTCCTTATATTAAGCAAACCAGATGGCACGATATTCTTGCTTTTTTAATTTATGGATAGCCAGGGACACATTTCAACACTCAGACATCATTTACAAACAAAGCATTTGTGTTTAGTGAGTCTGTCAGATCAGAGACAGTAAGGATGACTGGGGATGTTCTCTTTATAAGTGTGTGAATTAGACTATTTTCCTGTCCTGCTAAGCATTCAAAACTACTTTTGGGTGTCAGGGAAAATGTAAAGAGTGAAAAGTACATTGTTTTGTATTGTCACGACTTCCACCGAAGTTGTTCCCTCTCCTTGTTCGGGCGGCGTTCGGCGGTCGACGTCACCGGCTTTCTAGCTGCCACCGATCCATGTTTCATTTTTCCTTTTGTTTTGTCTGTTTACACACCCGGTTCCCATCTCATAAATATGTTCCTTATTTAACCCTCTGGTTTCCCTTTCTGTTTGTGCGTGATTGTCTTTCGTGTGTTGGAGTTCTATCCTGTTTTGTCCTTGTTTGATAACGGGATTTTTGTTATGTTCTTGGATAGAGTAAATACAGTGTTTTTTTACTCTTACCTAGGTCCTGCGCCTGACTCCTTCGCCATCTTCTAGATAGACTCTGACATGTATAGGAATGTAGTGTATGTAAAAGTAAACATTTTCAACAAAAATAAATAGTTAAGTAAAGTACAGATACCCCAAAAAACGACATAAGTAGTACTTTAAAGTATTTTTACTTAAGTACTTTACACCACTGTCCCAGGGTATGGGGTAAGTTCAGCTGCAGAACAGGGTATGTTAAGCAACCTACACATTTCTATACTGAATAAATATTACCACTACCTTTTTAAACCATATCTATCTTTATTTCCCAAATACAGCACAATCACTTTTTTACGTTTTAAGCATGTTTTAACACAGGCTTAATACGTAACACTTTGTACTTTTTTTAACACTTTCAACATAGGCCAGGCCCTGTTATTACCTCATATGCCTGTGAGAATACCCTGCATTACGCCTGGGAAGAAAACACTTACATTTGCTCATCTTGCCATTGGCTGACCATTGGCTCAACTTACCCCAAGGCAAACATTTTGACAGTATTAACCCACACAGCTACAAGGATGCACTTTCATGCTGGATTTAGGACATAATATTGAAGCTTATAGAGACATGAAATGATGTATAGAACCGTCTTAAAATGACATACTTTGGTTTAGATACCAGGATCTTGTAACCTGTAACAAAATAAATGATTATTTTTGGTCCTAACTTTTCCCATATGGTTTCTTCCTTGATGAAATGATGACCTCTTCTAAATTTGGGGTCAAATTATTAATTTTGTGTATGGTTTCCTAGAAAAAAGGTGTCTCAATTACCCCTTTCTCCCCTGCTATATACTGTATTTGACTGTGATATGTGATTGTCTCACGCAGCTTTCTTAAGATGAATGCACTTACTGTAAGTCGCTCTAGATAACAGCATCTTCTAAATTAAAAAAGAAAATCAAAGTTTATTTGTCACATTTGTTTTGTTTTATCCATTGTTTTACCATGTAAGTTGACTGAGAACACGTTCTCATTTGCAGCAACGACCTGGGGAATAGTTACAGGGGAGAGGAGAGGGGTGAATGAGCCAATTGTTAACTGGGGATTATTAGGTGACCGTGATGGTTTGAGGGCCAGATTGGGAATTTAGCCAGGACACCGGGGTTAACAACCTTACTCTTACAATCAGTGCCATGGGATCTTTAATGACCTCAGAGAGTCAGGACACCCGTTTAACGTCCCATCCGAAAGACGGCACCCTACACAGGGCAGTGTCCCCAATCACTGCCCTGGAGCATGCGCAGAATACAACAGGTGTAGGTAGGCCTTACAGTGAAATGCTTACTTACAGGCATTAACCAACAGTGCAATTTTTAAGTAAAGAATAGGTATTAGGTGAACAATAGATAAGTAGGAAATAAAAAACAACAGTAAAAAGACAGTGAATAATAACAGTAGGGAGGCTATATACAGTAGTGAGGCTATAATAGTAGCAAGGCTATATACAGGCACTGGTTAGTCAGGCTAATTTAGGTAATATGTACATATAGGTATGGTTAAAGTGACTATGCATATATGATAAACAGAGAGTAGCAGTAGCGTAAAAGAGGGGTTGGCGGGTGGTGGGTGGCAGGACACAATGCAGATAGTCCGAGAGGCCAATGTGCGGGGGCACCGGTTAGTCTGGCTATTTGAAGTAGTATGTACATGAATGCATAGTTAAAGTGACTATGCATATATGGTAAACAGAGAGTAGCAGCAGTGTAAAGAGGTGTTGGGGGTGGGGGGGGGGGGGGCAATGCAAATAGTCCAGGTAGTCATTTGATTACATGTTCAGGAGTCTTGTGGCTTGGGAGTAAAAGCTGTTGAGAAGCCTTTTGGTCCTAGACTTGTGCTCCGGTACCGCTTGCCATGCGGAAGTAGAGAGAACAGTTTATGACTGGGGTGGTTGGGGTCTTTGACAATTTAGGGCTGTCCTCTGACACCGCCTGGTGTAGAGGTCCTGGATGGCAGGCAGTTTAGCCCCAGTGATGTACTGGGTCGTACGCACTATCCTATGTAGTGCCTTGCGGGTGGAGGCCGAGCAGTTGCCGTACCAGGCAGTGATGCAACCAGTCAGGATGCTCTCGATGTTGCAGCTGTAGAACCTTTTGAGGATCTGAGGACCCATGTTAAATCTTTTAAGCTTCCTGAGG
Source organism: Oncorhynchus clarkii lewisi (assembly GCF_045791955.1). Taxonomy (NCBI): domain Eukaryota; kingdom Metazoa; phylum Chordata; class Actinopteri; order Salmoniformes; family Salmonidae; genus Oncorhynchus; species Oncorhynchus clarkii. The sequence goes on along the minus strand of NC_092160.1, from coordinate 5,086,793 downwards.
GGGAATAGGCTTTGTCATGCCCTCTTCATGACTATCTTGGTGTGTTTGGCCCATTGTAGTTTGTTGGTGATGTGGACACCAAGGAACTTGAAGCTCTCAACCTGCTCCACTACAGCTCCGTTGATGAGAATGGGGGCGTGCTCGGTCCTCCTTTTCCTGTAGTCCACAATCATCTCCTTAGTCTTGGTTACGTTGAGGGATATGTTGTTATTCTGGCACCACCCGGCCAGGTCTCTGACCTCCTCCCTATTGGCTGTCTCATCGTTGTTGGTGATCAGGCCTACCACTGTTATGTCGTCTGCAAACTTAATGATGGTGTTGGACTCGTACCTGGCCATGCAGTCGTGGGTGAACAGGGAGTACAGGAGGGGACTGAGCAAGCCCCCCTGAGGGGGTCCAGTGTTGAGGATCAGTGTGGCAGATGTGTTGCCCTCTGGGATAATGGTGTTGATGTGAGCCATTAACAGCCTTTCGAAGCACTTCATGGCTACGGACGTGAGTGCTACGGGTCTGTAGTCATTTAGGCAGGTTGCCTTAGTGTTCTTGGGCACAGTGACTATGGTAGTCTGCTTGAAACATGTTGTTATTACAGACTCAATCAGGGACTAGTTGAAAATGTCAGTGAAGACACTTGCCAGTTGGTCAGCACATGCCCGGAGCACACATCCTGGTAATCCATCTGGCCTCTCTGCCTTGTGAATGTTTAAAGGTCTTACTCACGTCAGCTATGGAGAGGGTGATCCACAGTCGTCCGGAACAGCTGATGCTCTCATGCATGCCTCAGTGTTGCTTGCCTCAAAGCGAGCATAGAAGTGATTTAGCTCGTCTTGAAGGCTTGTGTCACTGGGCAGCTCGCGGCTGTGCTTCCCTTTCTAGTCTGTAATAGTTTGCAAGCCCGGGAACATAAGACAGAGCCGGTGTAGTACGATTCAATCTTAGCCCTGTATTGGTGCTTGCCTGTTTGATGGTTCATCGGAGGGCATAGCAGGATTTCTTATAAACTTCAGAGTTAGAGTTCCGCACCTTGAAAGCGGCAGCTCTACCCTTTAGCTCAGTGTGAATGTTGCCTACAATGCATGGCGTTTTGATTGGGGTATGTACGTACAGTCACTGAGGGGACGACTTCATCAATGCACTTATTGATAAAGCCAGTGACTGATGTGATGTACTCCTCAAAGCCATCGGAAGAATCCCGGAACATGTTTCAGTCTATGCTTCATCTGACCACTATTTTATAGATCGAGTCACTGGTGCTTCCTGCTTTAATTTTTGCTTGTAAGCAGGAATCAGGGGAAAATAATTGTGGTCAGATTTACCAAATGGAGGGTGAGGGAGAGCTTTGTACGCATCTCTGTGTGTGGAGTACAGCCGATCTAGATTTTTTTTCCCTCTGGTTGCGCATTTGACATGTTGATAGAAATTGGGTTAAACTGATTTAAATTTCCCTGCATTAGAGTCCCCGGCCACTAGGAGCGCCACCTCTGGGTTACTGGTTTCCTGTTTGCTTATTTCCTTATACAGCTGACTGAGTGCGGTCTTAGTGCCAGCTGTCTGTGGTGGTAAATAAACAGCCACGAAAAGTATAGATGAAAACTCTCTTGGCAAATAGTGTGGTCTACAGTTTATCATAAGATAAACTCTAATTCAAGCGAGAAAAATCTAGAGACTTCCTTAGATTTTGTGCACCAGCTGTTGTTTACAAATATACACAGACCGCCACCCTCATCTTTCTGGAGTGTGCTGTTCTATCTGGCTGGTGCAGCGTATATCCTGCTAGCTGAATATTCATGTCATCATTCAGCCGCGATTCCGTGAAACATAAGACGCTACAGCTTTTGATGTCCCGCTGGTAGGATATTTGTACCTCGTCTAATTTATTGTCCAATGATTGTATGTTGGTGAGTAATATAGACGGTAACTGCAGCATACCCACTCGCCTTCTCCAGATCCTTATGCGGCACCCCGCTCTGTGTCCTCTGTACCTGCGTCTGGATGTCGGCCTTGTCGGGTGTTCACGGTATATCCCGTTCTTCCTGCTTGTTGAAGAAAAAAATCTTTGTCTAATCCGAGGTGAGTGATCCTGATCCTGATATCCAGAAGCTCTTTTTTGCCGTAAAATATGGTGGCAGAAACATTATGTATAAAATAAGTTACAAATCGAGCAAAAAAAATCACATAATAGCACATTTGGTTAGACGCCCGTAAAACTGCTGACATTTCTTCCGGCACCATTTTAGTTAAATGAAAAATGCAAAAGTTTTACATACAGATCTTGTTGTTGTCGTCACTATTATTCTATGTATAAAATAGTAAAAATAAAGAAAAACCCCGGAATGAGTAGGTGTGTCCAAACTTTTGACTGGTACTGTATATATGTGACGGGATTGTATAAACATTATGGAGAGTATGCGGATAGAATATATGGTATATCTGTAGAATATGTAAGATAATATAGTACGTATACAGCAATAGTTGAATAGGATGGCATTGACTAGAATACAGCATATACATATTAAATTAGTAAAACAGTACGTTAACATTATTAGTGACCAGTGTTCCTTATTAAATTGACCAGTAATTTCATGTCTATGTACATGAGGCTTCTAAGGTGCAGGGTTGAGTAAGCTGGTGGTAGCCGGCTCGTGACTGTGAGTCCCATAGCAAAGGATCTGAATACTTATGTAAATTAGTAAATAAGGCATTTGTTTTTTTATCTGTTTTTGCTTTGTCATTATGGGGTATTGTGTGTAGACTGATGGGGGGGCACGTTAATCCATTTTAGAATAAGGCTGTAACGTAACAAAAAGGGGTTTGAAAACTGTCAGAATGCACTGTATTTCTAGTTTAAATTGACAGATTTTGATGGGGATTTTTTTATTATGTTATTTAGATTGAACCAATAGACTCTTAAGATGAAACAATAAAAGCTGATTTACCAACATTTCTGAAAATGGATATATAGCATTTTGGAAAGACACTCAAATATAGATCTTAAACATAAAATAAATAGTTAAATAGATACATATAAAATATTGTTGAAACAACTGATTTTCAGGACAAAACCAAAACCAGCTGTCACGTTCTGACCTTAGTTCTTTTATTATGTATTTGTTTTAGTATGGTCAGGGCGTGAGTTGGGTGGGTTGTCTAGGTTCCCTTTTCCATGTTTTGTGATTTCTGTGTTTGGCCTGGTATGGTTCTCAATCAGAGGCAGCTGTTTATCGTTGTCCCTGATTGAGAACCATATTTAGGTAGCCAGGTTTCACTTTTGAGTTGTGGGTGATTATTTTCTGTCTAGTGTTTTCTGCACCTTTCAGGACTTTTTCGGTTTTCATTTATTTCACGTTGTTATTTTGTATTTTGTTGTTTAGTTAATAAACATCATGAACACATACCACGCTGCGCATTGGTCCGACATTTCATACTCCTCATCAGAGGAGGACGACGAACGTTACAATTGCCTTCAGAAAGTATTCACGCCCCTTGACTTTTCCACATTTTGTTGTGTTACATGATGGGATTAAAGTGGATTTAATTGTCTTTTTTTTTGTTGCCAACAATCTACACAAAATACTCTGTCAAAGTGGAAGAAAATGTCTAACATTTGTAAAATTAAAATAAATAATAAAAAAATAAAACACTAATATAAAAGTATTCAACCCCCTGAGTCAATACATGTTAGAATCACTTCATGAGTTGAATTGGAGTCAATTCCAGAATTGAGCCCAACCCTGTTGCTTACATCACCAAGTTATGGATTTGATCTTGCATACGCGTACACTGAAACTCGCCTACTAAATGACGTTAACATTTACTTCAACATTGCACATTATCAGTTGGCCATAGCTCTCTTACCTAACTTCTCCCATAAGCTTGGTATTGCTTGACCTCATACATAACCTCCAAAGACATCAGGCATGTTCTAAATTGACTGAACTGAAATGCATTTGACTCTGAAACTACTAACCAAGCCTTATCCCTTCTCCCAGAGATAGACAAGCTGATGTAATGCTATTTTATCATATTCAAGCCCATCTCATTTGAATTTCTCTAAACTGTCATGTCACTTCCTGTAAACTATATACTTCACTTCCCATAGTTGTGCTCCAAACTCCTTTTCACTGACGATGACATCCAGACAGGGACATTCCATTTTAGCCTGGAACTGTGATCACTCTGCTGTTACAGACCCAAACAGGACCTGAAACTAGAAAAATCTTTCAATTGTGACAGTACCACTTTTACAAGAAAAACATACTTTTTTAAAGAAAGAGAAAGGGAGAGTGAAAACAAAAGAAAAAAGATGGAAAAAACAAAAGTGAGAAGGGGGGTGGAATCTCCCCTAAGTAACTCCAAATCATTAACTATGGTGTGTATACAGTGCCTTCAGAAAGTATTCACACCCCTTGACATTTTCCACATTGTGTTACAAATTGGGATTAAAATGAATTTAATTGTCTTCTTTTTTTTACGATATACACAACTTACTCTGTAATGTCAAAGTGGAAGAAAAATTCGAACATTTTTTGAAGATTAATGAAAAATTAAACACTAATATATCTTGATTAGATAAGTATTCAACCACCGGAGTCAATACATGTTAGAAGCACCTTTGGCAATTACAGCTGTGAGTCTTTTGGGGTACGTCTCAAAGAGCTTTGCACACACAAAAAAAATTATTGGCAAATATTGCACAAACTCTTCCAGCTCTGTCAAGTTGGTTGTTAGTCATTGCTAGACAGCCATTTTCATGTCTTGCCATAGATTTTCAAGACGATTTTAAGTCAAAACTGTAACTAGGCCTCTCAGGAACATTCAATGTTGTCTTGGTGAGACATTCCAGTGTATATTTGGGCTTGAGATTTAGGTCATTGTTATGCTGAAAGGTGAAATTGTCTCCCACTGTATGTTGGAAAGCAGACAGAACCAGGTTTTCCTCTAGGATTTTACATGTGCTTAGCTCTATCCCGTTTATTTTCATTCCCCAAAAAAACTCCCTTGCCAATGACGAGCATATCCAAACATTTTGCAGCCACCACCATGCTTAAAAATATGAAGAGTGGTAGTCCGTGATGTGTTGTGTTGGATTTGACCCAAACATAATGCTTTGTATTCAGGACAAAAAGTTTATTTCTTTGCCCAATTTTTTTGTAGTATTACTTTAGTGCCATATTGCAAACAGGATGCATGTTTACAAATTTTTTCCCCTTCTTTTCACTCTGTCATTTAGGTTAGTATTGTGGAGTAACTACAATGTTGTAGATCCAACATCATCCTTGAGATGTTTTAATTGTTTTATTTATTTTTTGTATTTCACCTTTATTTAACCAGGTAGGCTAGTTGAGAACAAGTTCTCATTTGCAACTGCGACCTGGCCAAGATAAAGTATAGCAATTTGACACATAAAACAACACAGAGTTGCACTTGGAATTAACAAAACATAGTCAATAATACAGTAGAACAAAATAAAACAAAAAGTATATATACAGTGAGTGCAAATGAGGTAAGATAAGGGAGGTAAAGCAATAAATAGGCCACAGTGGCGAAGTAATTAAAATATAGCAATTAAACACTGGAATGGTAGATGTGCAAGTAGAGATACTGGGGTGCAAAGGAACAAGATAAATAAATAAATACAGTATGGGGATGAGGTAGATGGGCTGTTTACAGATGGGCTATATACAGGTGCAGTGATCTGTGAGCTGCTCTGACAGCTGGTGCTTAAAGCTAGTGAGGGAGATATGAGTCTCCAGCTTCAGAGATTTTTGCAGTTCATTCCAGTCATTGGCAGCAGAGAACTGGAAGGAAAGACGACCAAAGGAAGAATTGGCTTTGGGGGTGACCAGTGAGATATACCTGCTGGAGCACGTGCTACGAATGGGTGCTGCTATGGTGACCAGTGAGCTGAGATAAGGCGGGGCTTTACCTAGCAGAGACTTGTAGATAACCTGTAGCCAGTGGGTTTGGCGACGAGTATGAAGTGAGGGCCAACCAACGAGAGCGTACAGGTCGCAATGGTGGGTAGAATATGGGGCTTTGGTGACAAAACGGATGGCACTGTGATAGACTGCATCCAGTTTGTTGAGTAGAGTGTTGGAGGCTATTTTATAGATGACATCACCGAAGTCGAGGATCGGTAGGATGGTCAGTTTTACGAGGGTATGTTTGGCAGCATGAGTGAAGGATGCTTTGTTGCGATATAGGAAGCCAATTCTAGATTTAACTTTGGATTGGAGATGCTTAATGTGAGTCTGGAAGGAGATTTTCCAGACTAACCAGACACCTAGGTATTAGTAGTTGTCCACGTATTCTAAGTCAGAGCCGTCCAGAGTAGTCGTAGAAGTGGATCAGAGAATCACCAGCAGCAAGAGCAACATCATTGATGTATACAGAGAAGAGAGTCGGCCCGAGGATTGAACCCTGTAGCACCCCCATAGAGACTGCCAGAGGTCCGGACAACAGGCCCTCCGATTTGACACACTGAACTCTATCAGAGAAGTAGTTGGTAAACCAGGCGAGGCAATCATTTGAGAAACCAAGGCTGTCAAGTCTGCCAATAAGAATGTGGTGATTGACAGAGTCGAAAGCCTTGGCCAGGTCGATGAATACGGCTGCACAGTAATGTCTCTTATCGATGGCGGTTATGATGTCGTTTAGGACCTTGAGCGTGGCTGAGGTGCACCCATGACCAGCTCTGAAACCAGATTGCATAGCGGAGAAGGTACGGTGGGATTCGAAGTGGTCGGCAATCTGTTTGTTAACTTGGCTTTCGAAGACATTAGAAAGACAGGGTAGGATAGATATAGGTCTGTAGCAGTTTGGGTCTAGAGTGTCACCCCCTTTGAAGAGGGTGATGACCGCGGCAGCTTTCCAATCTTTAGGAATCTCAGACGATATGAAAGAGAGGTTGAACAGGGGCTTTAGGAATCTCAGACGATATGAAAGAGAGGTTGAACAGGGGTTGCAACAATTTCTAAAACTTTCTCTAAAACATGTTGTAAATTCAATTGATTGGACAATATTTGGAAAGGTACTCACCTGTCTATATATGGTCCCACAGTTGAGAGTGCATGTCAGAGCAAAAATCAAGCCATGCGGTCAAAGGAATTGGCTGTAGAGCCCGAAACAGGATTGTTTTGAGGAACAGACCTGGGGTAGGGTAACAAAACATTTCTGCAGCATTGAAGGTCGACGAGAACACAGTGGCCTCCATTATTCTTAAATGGAAGAAGTTTGGAACAATCAAGACTCTTTCAAGAGCTGGCAGCACGGCCAAACTGAGCACTCGGGGGAGAAGGTCATTGGTAAGCGAGGTGACAAAGAACCCGATGGTCACTATGACAGAGCTCCAGAGTTCCTATGTGGAAAAGGGACAACCTTCCAGAAGGACACCCATCTCTGCAGCACTCCACCAATCAGGCCTTTGGTAGAGCGGCCAGACGGAAGCCACTCCTCAGTAAAAGGCACATGACAGCCCGCTTGGAGCTTGTCTAAAGGCACCTAAAAGGACTCCCAGACTATGAGAAACAAGATTCTCTGGTCTGATGAAACTAAAATGTAACTCTTTGGCCTGAATGCCGAGGGTCACATCTGGAGGAAACCTGGCACCATCCCTACCATGAAGCATGGTGATGGCAGGATCATAATGTGGGGTTGTTTTTTAGTGGCAGGGACAGGGAGACTAGTCAGGATCGAGGGAAAGATGAACGGAGTAAAGTACAGAGAGATCCTTGATGAAAACCTGCTCCAAAGCGTTCAGGATCTCAGACTGGGGAAAAGGTTCAACTTCCAACAGGACAACAACCCTAAGCACACAGCCAAGACAACGCAGGAGTGGCTTGGGGCCAAGTCTGTTAATGACCTTGAGTGGCCCAGCCAAAGCCTGAGACTTGAACCTGATCGAACATCTCTAGAGAGACCTGAAAATAGCTGTGCAGCGACACTGCCCATCCAACCTGACAGAGAAACTCCCCAAATACAGGTGTACCAAGCTTGTAGTGTCATACCCAAGAAGACTCAGGGCTGTAATCGCTGCCAAAGGTGCTTCAACAAAGTACTGAGTAAAGGTTCTGAAACCTTATGTAAATGTAATATTTTTTTTATTTTATACATTTGCAAAAATGTCTAAAAACAAGTTTTTGCTTTGTCATTATGGGGTATTGTGTGTAGCTTGATGAGATAAAAAAAAATGTTTTAATCCATTTGTAATGGTCTGGGTGTAGCTGGTGCAGAGGAGTCAGGCGCAGGACAGCAGGGATGAGTACCACAAGTAACTTTACTCAAATATTCCAATAACATGTCGTAATACCGAGCCCACAATAACGGACCGAACATACATTGAAACCGGGTGTGTAAAACAAAGACAAAACAAATGGAAAATGAAAAGTGGATCGGCGATGGCTAGAAGGCTGGTGACGTCGACCGCCGAACGCCGGAGAACAAGGAGAGGGACCGATTTCGGCGAAGTCGTTACACCATTACTGAATATAGCTGTAAAGGAAGAAAATGTGGAAAAAGTTTAGGGGTCTGAATACTTTCTGAATGCACTGTATTGGGTATATAGTAATCATTAAAAAAAACATGTTAACCACAATTATTTCTCAAATAGTGAGTCCATGCTACTGTTTACTCTTGAACGTATTTAAGGTTGCCATAACAAAGGAGTTGAATACTCATTGACTCAAGACATTTCAGCTTCAATTTCTTATTAAATTGAAAAAAAAAAGCATTCCACTTTGACATTGTGGGGTATTGTGTGTAGATCAATGGCACAAAATATGAATTTAATCCCCCAAAAAATGAAATGGAAAAAGTCAAGGGGTGTGAATAGTTTCTGAAGGCACTTTAATTAGTCCCAATGAAAGAATATGCAATACAAAAAATGGTAAGCCCACCTAAAGTCTCTTTATCGCAATTACAACTGATCAAGTTTACACACGTGATGTGAGCCAGATTTATTAATTTATATAACCTTTATTTAACTAAGCAAGTCAGTTAATTAAGAACAAATTCATATTTACAATGACGGCCTACACAGGCCAACGCTGGGCAAATTGTGCACTGCCCTATGGGACTCCCAATCACAGCCAGTTGTGATACAGCCTGGAATCGAATCAGGGTCTGTAGTGATGCCTCTAGCACTGAGATGCAGTGCCTTAGACCGCTGCACCACTCGGGAGCCCTAGAGACAAAACTCAGTTTGTCAATGACCACATAACTCAGCAAATGTACAGTTGGTGTAAAAATGTGTGACAAGTGTTTTTTTTGATGGGGAACAGAAAGGTGAGAATTATAAAGCTTCTTACACTGGAAACATTAGAGGAGGTTCATCTGCAGAGATACTACATGTGTTAATGATGTGTGATGAGAGCAGTTCGGCAAAGACTCACTTCGCAATGGAACGGTCTGAAACCCCTTAATACTTACCCTCCTCCGTCACATAAAGATGCAGGCACACAACAAACACAACACATTTTAACCCCCACATCTCTGAAACAATTGTTTGATGTATGACATTAAAAATACAGCAAATGATGATTGAAAATACATCCCAGTCATAGATAGTTCTAGGGGATTAAATTATTTCAGTTCCTAATTTATTCGATTCAGTTCCTACTAAACAGATTAAATTAACATAACATAGTAGTAGGCCTACTGAGGTGAAAAATAATTTTCCACAGAGAATTAGAAATAATAATGAATAATATTATTTAAAGGCATATACATATTTTCCAGACACTCGGATTAGGGAGATTAACCACATCACATAAAGGGATTTTGTTAATTCCTCTGATCTATAGAAATTGTATTTATGTCACCATTCCACTGACTAAACAATTTATTTAACTAGAATTTTAAAACAGTGACTCAAAGCCAATTGAAAAACTATAAATCTTGAAATGCCAGATGCATTATAATCCACACTAAAATGTAATAATTAAGTGAGGTTGCAGACTAAAGAGTGGGTGGATAAGAGCGGGGGGCATTTTCTTGTGGTTGCTAGTTAGTTTCAGTTTCCATCATAAAGGGACATTTCTTATGATCACTGGAAAGATAAAGGCTGTGTATATAAGGGGCCCCTTCTCTCAACTCCTCACAGTACCTGTCTCTCGTCTCATCTCATATATCTCTTTACACACTCAAATCTTATCTCCAGTCCTCCATCTCTTCACACCAGACAGACTCATCTCAACCAACAGCTGTACCCGCAGGGAACACCACACTTTGAAAACATGACCATGATCACCAGAATACTCCTGCTCATTGCTGTCACCATCTGTATCACAGTCGCCCAGCGTGAGTCTACCTCTTTTTTTTTTTACCATAATTGTTATCACTATGGTATGGAACGTTTATTACATGTCAATATGATGTTTACATTTTTTGAGCATGGTTAATTGTTTTTGTATTGCGATTTAGTAATTCCAAGTAGCTCGATTGTACTCGATTCATTGTCCACTGATTCTCTGTATAGGTTCTGTGAGCCAACGATGTTTGTGTCGGAAGGTGCGGAACAGCTTTGGCGCTCCAAACACTGTTGAGGACATCCAGATCTATCCTCCAACTCCCTCCTGTGACAGGCTGGAGTTCATGTGAGTATATATCATCTCATCAGTTATGATGAGGATGATGATAATATGATGACATCAATTAAAATTGAAAATCATTACGAAGAAAATATCAATTTAATCATTCTATTTCTTGATAGTGTTAGCCTTAAGAATGGAGTGCAGTACTGCCTGGACCCCAGTATGAAGAAAGTGCAGAGACTTCTCACTCGCCTGATGTGAGTCATGTAAACCAATTTATTTTCTGTTTAGGAGTGTCATAATTTACTGTACGAAAGATTAAATCATTCTTTAAAGAACTAACATTGTTGGTTTCATTTGTTTATTATTTAGTACAACAGTTTGTTGAGGACATATGAGTGAAAGGTGCATGGGCTTGTCTCACCATTGTGTCCAATTGCTTAATTCACAGGAAGAAGTCCTCTCCCCCAACTGTCCCCACTCCAATTGAGGCCATCTCTAATGAGAGAAGCATTGACTCTGCTGATATCTGATTCCCTGTCTCAGACTTTAAGCAGGGTTTCCCAAACTCGGTACTGGGGCCCCCACTTGCTGCACGTTTTGAGTTTCGCCCTAGCACTCAATACACAGCTGATTCAAATAACCATAAATAGTCAAGCTTTGATGATTTGATTAATCTGTGTAGTGCTAGGGCAAAAACAAAAATGTGCACGGGGGGCAGGACCGAGTTTGGGAAACCCTGTCACATTGGACCAGCTTTGACTCAAGACAAATATGTTGTTATCCTATAAGGTCTGACATCCCATCACTCTGAATGTTTAAGCCCAAGTCAATGTCAAAGCAGTTTAATGCAGACGCTTCTTGTTCTAATTAACTTTATACTTCTATTTTGTACTTTTTTTATATTTCAATTTCATATGTCTGTGTTGGGATGTTATGCTTTTGTGTTCTGTTTTGCACAGTTGTTGTCTCAAGTGATTTAAAATACTTTAATAAATCTATTTTCTCATTATTTTTTATGCGTTTCACTGGATAATTTTGTTAGAAAGCAAAATGTATCAAATGAGAAGGAACATTGTTAATGGTTCTGAACCTAGAATCTTGTAAATAGTGCCATCTTGTGGCTGCAAAAGAGCAGAGCACTCCACGTAAATAGAGATGCCTGAGACAGGTCTAGCTTACAGAAGGAAAGCTTGCACTCTCATGCCACATTGCAGGTACACTGTACACAAAAATGGTAGCCTATACTACGGATGTCCTTTCCAGCTTCTAATAAATCTATGTGTTCTCTACGTCTTGCATAAACGTTCCTCTGCCCGAGGACTATCACATGCCATGGTCCTAGACGCTCCTACTGATGCTCACAACTAAAGTATCATCGGCAACATGATCCAGCAAGACAGACCGATTGACCATTGCGAGGCTGTGGTTATTTTAGTTTTGATATGAACCATGTTTAGACTGTTTCCATTCCATGGTGTAGGGGTGTGTCTCTGAGTTTACTTTACACCCCATGGTCCCCAGATACAGACCACACACAAATACAGTAATAGCCCCTCACTTTTTGGTGCAAATTGGTTGCAATCTTAGAGATTAGTTGTCTTGTCCACTCCAAACTAATGAACATGCATTGCGAAGAAATTCATCCAAAGCAGCTGAAATCTATGAATCTATTGCTATACTACGTCGGGTCCAATCCATGTTTTGACAGGTTGTAATGTCATCTGGATTCCTTGCAGTTAACTGAGAAGAGGGTGTACATCTATTTATGATGCCTGAAAATTCCCCAGCCATGTGCATTGGGGAAACTATTGCGTGACTGGCTGTGTGTGCTGCCTTTAACAACATTATGCACTAGTAGTAGAAAGGCTAAAGCAACTCAATATCCGGAAGGTGTCCTTCATGTTTGTACACATAGTGTATATTTCAACTGTGCTGTTTCACATACATTCTGAACCTTGCTAATCTACAGATTGTAAATTAATGATAAATATTTTTACTGAGAATGTTACTACATTGTTGATTGATTGACTATGGCTTTCCATATCTCCCAACAGTGCTATTTGTAGAGTTAGTTTCAGGTAAATGTTGTGATTTTACAGACACTCCTGAAACTGTGACCAGAAACAAGCTACATAGAGGCAATGCCAGAATAAGTGCTCAAATGATCATCTCTTGAGATGATTGTACTGAATGACCAATATTCGTAACATTCTGTAGGTGGAAAGAATTTTGTATAATTTAAATTTTAAAAAAAGTTTTGAATCAAGCGTTGTTTGTGTATCAGTTCATAAACCATGTGCCATGGAATCAGAACATCAAAAATCTCTTCTCAGCTATTTTGCAACCTGTATGGTGCCACTGTCAACATTTTGGTCCTCAAATTAAACTGGTATATTGTCTATTTATGCCAATGTTGGTTTTTAATAAAGGGCAGACAAACAAGCTCCATACCTTCTCTCCATTCCACCTGCCTTTTTTTGTGGTAACGCTGCAATCAGTTGATTGTAATTTTGCATAGAGCATACGTTTCCATATATTTTAGTTAACTGTAGGTGTGACGTAAGTCCACTATTCCTACTCATATAATTAACAAATGGCCATGGTCTCACCTATCCGTAGATTTCCTGATCGATTTCCCCCCGTCTCAGGGGAACATTACGGTATTGGTGATTGTGGATCGGTTCTCTAAGTCCTGCTGTCTCCTCCAATTTCCCGGTCTCCCTACAGCCCTACAGACTGCAGAGGCATTATTCACCCACGTCTTCCGGCACTACGGGGTGCCGGAGGACATCGTCTCTGATCGAGGTCCCCAGTTCACGTCCCGGGTATGAAGGGTGTTCATGGAGCTTCTGGGGGTCTCGGTCAGCCTGACCTCCGGTTATCACCCCGAGAGTAATGGGCAGGTGGAGAGAGTGAACCAGGAGGTGGGTAGGTTTCTGCGGTCGTATTGCCAGGACCGGCCAGGGGAGTGGGCGAGATACATCCCCTGGTCTGAGATGGCCCAGAACTCACTACACCATGCCTCTACTAACGTGTCCCCATTTCAGTGCGTGTTGGGGTACCAGCCGGTCCTGGCACCATGGCATCCAAGCCAGACTGAGGCTCCTGTGGTGGAGGAGTGGGTGCAGCACTCCAAGGAGACCTGGAGGGCCGTCCAGGAATCCCTCCAACAAGCCAGTGGATGGCAGAAGAGGAGTGCTGACCGCACGTTAGAGGTTAACATGTTTTTCCTGTTCGTGGGTTTTTTGCTGGACTGTTTTAGTCCCCGTGTTTGGGGCATTTGTTTTTTTTTTCACAATATTAACTCCAATTGAATTCCTCGAAAATTAAATAAAATGCCTCACGAGATTAAAACCTTGCAAGGTTTTCTGAGTTTACAAGGAGTATTTGGACTGGTACTTTTAAAGTAATCCACTTTAGAATCCATTCCCCTGGCATTTCGCAAAGATTCGCCAACCCCAAAATTGTCTCCACTTACTCCCATGTAAAATGATCTTGGTATTGTTGCTGGTCCATGTTTAAAGACAGGAAGTATTCGTATCGCTTTCGATGCTGCCCCTGTTACCTTGTTAAATGTAACACTTTCCCTGTTGTAAATGTAGCCTATTTCTCACCGTAAGGAATCAGTGATATTTGATCCCAGGCATCTATTCAAAAGTTGTGTGAGACATGGCCTCCTACGTCTCCTTTCACATAGAGGTTCATAGAGATAAAAGTTTCTATTGATTGAACCAAGGCCACATGCCACTATGTGAGAGTTTCCTGCCCCGCTGCTTTCAAGAGTGTTGGCTGCTGGTTCTTTGTAAAAAAAAAAAAATGCATTCCCTCCGAATGCAGTGGGCTCCATTACCACTCATTCTTCCAATGACCAACGGCCCCACATCTAAAACAGGGATCTATCGCCCTAAGCTTTGTTTTTTTCGCTACATTTCCCTCCCTGTATAGGGCACAAGGCGAGACCCAGATGCAGACAGGGAAGGCAGATGGTTTGAGTCTTTGATATTTATTAATAATCCAAAAGGGGTAGGCAAGAGAATGGTCATGGACAGGCAAAAGGTCAAAACCAGTTCAGAGTCCAGGAGGTACAGTGTGGCAGGCAGGCTCGAGGTCAGGGCAGGCAGAATGGTCAAGCAGATGGGTACAGAGTCCAGAAAACAGGCAAGGGACAAAACCGGGAGGACTAGCAAAAGAAAATAGAAAAGGCAGGAGCATGGAATAACACTCTGGTTGACTTGGAAAATACAAGACGAACTGGCACAGACAGACAGAAAACACAGGTTTAAATACCCAGGGGATAATGGGTAAGATGGGTGACACCTGGAGGGGGTGGAGACAGGCACAAGGACAGGTGAAACAGATCAGGGTGTGACAGTACCCCCCCCCCCCCCCCCCCCCCCCCTCTAGGGGTGCCACCTGGCATCCTACCTGGTCGCATACATGGTTGACCGGGGTGCCAGCGGTGGAAGTCGGTGATGAGGACTGGGTCCAGAATGTCTCTAGCGGGGACCCAGCACCTCTCCTCCGGGCCATAACTCTCCCAGTCAACCAGGTACTGGAAACCCCTGCCCCGCGGTCAAACACTCAGGAGGCGTCTCACCATGTACGCCGAATGGCCAACGATGACACGGGCTGGAGGGGTGGGCCTGGAAACAGAAAAGACAAAGGGCTGTGAGACACAGGCTTAATCTTAGACACATGGAACGTAGGGTGAATACGGAGCGTACGGGGTAACAAAAGACGAACAGCAATGGAACTAAGGACTTTAGAGATAGGGAAACGGCCAATGAAATGGGTGGAAAGTTTGCATGACTCCACCCGAAGGGGCAGGTCCCGTGTGGATAGCCATACCCTCTGCCAATGCGATAGCGAGTTGGTCTTGAGAAGTGCCGCCCGGGCTCTTCTCCAGGTACGCCGAAAGCGGCGGATGAACATCTGGGCCGAGGGTATGTTGACTTCCTGCTCTTGTTCAGGAGTCTTGACATAACTCAAGTAGTTTTCTGGCCGCCTCTCCCCCGGATACCGGAGAATGACAAATGGCAGATTGTTGCTCCCAAACTGCCATAGCCCAGGAGAGTGCCCTTCCTGACATTATCGTCTTCAACCGGTCCGAAGGGAACGAAGATGGCTGTAGCTCAAAAATAAGGGAGAAGAACTCTGGAGCTCTGTCAGAGTGACCATCGGGTTCTTGACAAGAGTGGTGGTTTTGTTGGTCTATGACAAGTCCTTGGTGATGTGGACACAGAGGAACTTAAAACTGCTGACTATCTACTGCAGCCCTGTTGATATGGATTGGGCCATGTTCCCTCCTCTGCTTACATATTTCTGAAGTGGCAAGTGGAGGCATAACCAACAATGTAACACATATTAATTAATGTATCCACTCATATTCAACAGGACACAGAGATGTTTGTACTATAAACATAATCACATTATTTTATAGGTGAATGATTTCCACATGTGGTTGACTCATTTCAATCAACACATTTAATGGCTCAATAGCTTTATAGAAATGTTACTTTGTGTAAAACAAACACCACTACTAAAGTTTATGAAAATACTACTGGATATATAAATTGTCACCAATAACAAATCAGGGCTATTTTCTTGTGTGATTTATTTGTTTTTAGATTATCTGACTTACTGCCAGGTTCTCAATTAGATTTTCAGGGTTCTAGGTGCGTAATTACATAATGCGGTTTAACCCTCCTGTTGGATTTGTTTCATGTTATTAATTATGTGTTCCCGGTCCAAAATGACCGCCCCATTATATCTGAATATAAATCCATAACAATACATATTTTATCACCTAATGTTGTGTTAGATATTTTTATCAACTTAAGTTCTTGTGAACATTCCAAGTTGTGAACTTCAATTGGCTATTTATGGCCTGTAGGCCTCATTGACCTGAGCTCATACAACTCGTTTTTGAGTAAAAAAAAAGTATGAATGTATGGATTATTTTGTCTATAACCAATACTCAGATGAAACATATTGTGCAGACTACTACTTCACAGTCAGTTTCTTGGCCTCTCTCCTCCTCACCAGTGTCATGATCAAAGATTTGATCAAGAGCCTCACATACATACATACATATATCGATTGGTCATTGGGCTGCCACAGAATGCATTGTGAGCAAGGCCTCAAAAAAGCTTTAAATACCAGAGCTGTGAGAAAAGTTCTATATATTATTGAAACAATGTTGAAACAATTAAAGAACTGTCTGTTCCACATTTGAGTGCTATTTGTGCTGTGCATGTTGCCAGGCAACACAGTTAAATTAGACGAGCCCACGTTTTCCCTAAAACAGCCAATCGGAACACCTGTAACAAAGGGAGAATGAGGCCATTTTTAGGTTCGTAGCTGCAATACACATTGTACCTCCGTGCTGTATTTGTTTATTACACTTGAAAAACAACGAATAATGGCTAAAATGAGAGAGTGGATTGGCCTGGAGAGTCAAAGAAATCTTCCCATGAAAAGGTATTTGATCAGAGCCAAATCTTGCTATTTGTCAAGCCATAACAGTTGAATAGTTAACCGACCTTTACGTAACGTCAACGTAGCTAATTTAGCTAGCACAAAGTGTACCTCTTTACGTGTATTCTGCCGATATCGTATCAGGACAGCAAAGTAACGTTCGTTATTTTTGTAATCATCGTTAGTTTAAGCTTTTTTAGTTAGGCGACGTTTTACGGCTGCTCAGGCTCTAGCCAATTTGGTCCATGCAATATTCGCGTTTTCACTGGGCTAGCTAACGCGTTAGCTACTACCTAGCTGTGTTTGTGTTGTTGTCCTCAAAGAAACATCACACTAACGTTATATGGGTAACTTTAAAGAGTTTACTTGGTTGCAGGTTAGTTAGCTAGCTAGCTAAGTTGTTTAGTTAGCCAACTCAAAAGATTTGTCAAGCCACATGGTTGGTTGTCATTTCGAGCTAAACAAATAATTAGCCCTTAGCCTGTAACGCTAGCTAGCCAGCCTATGCTATGTTTCAGAAATGGCCCATTGGCGCACCTCTTAGACCTGGTTTCCCAAACTCGGCCCTTGGTGCACGTTTTGTTTTTTTGCCGTAGCACAACACAGCTGATTCAAATAGCCAACTCGTCAAGCTTTGATTATTTGAATCAGCTGTGTAGTAGTGCTAGGGCAAACACCAAGACGTGGCCTCCATGACCGAGTTTGGGAAACCCTGGCTGCTTTCCAAACACTTAAAAGACATCCTATCCCCTCAGCCCTCAAATTAAGTGGACACCTCTGATGATGTCTGACGAGTATACACTTGCGGGGCAAGGGAGGAAGGAAATATATATATATATTAGTTTTTCTGTGTGTGTGTGTGTGTGTGTGTGTGTGTGTGTGTGTGTGTGTGTGTGTGTGTGTGTGTGTGTGTGTGTGTGTATATATTAGAGGTCGACCGATTATGATTTTAACGCCAATACCGATTATTGGTGGACCAAAAAAGCAGATACCAATTAATCGGACGATGAATTTTTTTATTTTATTTTTATGTATTTGTAATAATGACAATTACAACAATACTGAATTAACACATTTTAACTTAATATTATACATCAATAAAATCAATTTAGCCTCAAGTAAATAATGAAACATGTTCAATTTGGTTTAAATAATGCAAAAACAAAGTGTTGGAGAATAAAGTAAAAGTGCAATATGTGCTATGTAAGAAAGCTAACGTTTCAGTTCCTTGCTCAGAACATGAGAACATATGAAAGCTGGTGGTTCCTTTTAACATGAGTCTTCAATATTCCCAGGTAAGTTTTAGGTTGTAGTTATTATCGGAATTATAGGACCATTTCCCTCTATACCATTTGCATTTCATTAACCTTTGACTATTGGATGTTCTTATAGGCACTTTAGTATTGCCAGTGTAACAGTATAGCTTCCGTCCCTCTCCTCGCTCCTCCCTGGGCTCGAACCAGCAACACAACGACAACAGCCACCATCGAAGCATTGTTTCCCATCGCTCCACAAAATCCGCGGCCCTTGCAGAGCAACTACTCCAAGTCTCAGAGCGAGTGACGTTTGAAACGCTATTAGCGCGCACCCCGCTAACTAGCTAGCCATTTCACATTGTTTACACCAGCCTAATCTCGGGAGTTAATAGACTTGAAGTCATAAACAGAGCAAGAGCTGCTGGCAAAAAGCACGAAAGTGCTGTTTGAATGAATGCTTACGAGCCTGCTGGTGCCTACCATTTCTCAGTCAGACTGGTCTATCAAATCGTAGACTTAATTATAACATAATAACACTCAGAAATACGAACCTTAGGTCATTAATATGGTTGAATCTGGAAACTATCATCTCGAAAACAAAATGTTTATTCTTTCAGTGAAATACGAAACCGTTCCGTATTTTATCTAACGGGTGGCATCCATAAGTCTAAATATTCCTGTTACATTGCACATCCTTCAATGTTATGTCATAATTACGTAAAATTCTGGCAAATTAGTTCTTAACAAGCCAGGCGGCCCAAACTGTTGCATATACCCCGACTCTGCGTGAAATGAACGCAAGAGAAGTGACACAATTTCACCTGGTTAATATTGCCTGCAAACCTGGATTTATTTTAGCTAAATATGCAGGTTTAAAAATGTATACTTCTGTGTATTGATTTTTAAAAAGGCATTGATGTTTATGGTTAGGTACAGTCGTGCAACGATTGTGCTTTTTTCGCAAATGCGCTTTTGTTAAATCATCCCCCGTTTGGCGAAGTTGGCTGTCTTTGTTAGGAAGAAATAGTCTTCACACAGTTCGCAATGAGCCAGGCGGCCCAAACTGCTGCATATACCCTGACTCTGTTGCAAGAGAAGTGACACATTTTCCCTAGTTAAAAGAAATTCAAGTTACCAGGCAATATTAACTAAATATGCAGGTTTAAAAATATATACTGTGTATTGATTTTAAGAAAGGCATTAATGTTTATGGTTGGGTACACGTTTGAGCAACGACAGTCCTTTTTCGCGACTGCGCACCACATCGATTATATGCAGGACACGCTAGATAACTAACTACACATGGTTGATGATATTATTGGTTAACTAGTGATTATGATTGATTGATTTGTTTGTTTTTTATAAGATAAGTTTAATGCTAGCCAGCAACATACCTTGGCTTCTTACTGCATTCGCGTAACAGGCAGGCTCTTCGTGGAGTGTAATGTAAAGCAGGTGGTTAGAGCGTTGGACTAGTTAACCGTAAGGTTGCAAGATTGAATCCCCGAGCTGACAAGGTAAAAATCTGTCGTTCTGCCCCTGAACAAGGCAGTTAACCTCTTGGATCTCTAGGGGCGCTATTTCATTTTTGGATAAAAAACGTTCCCGTTTTAAGCGCAATATTTTGTCAAGAAAAGATGCTCGACTATGCATATTATTGACCGTTTTGGACACTCTGAAGTTTCAGAATCTGCAAAGATATTGTCTGTAAGTGCCCCAGAACTCATTCTACAGGCGAAACCAAGATGATACGTCAACCAGGAAATGAGCAGAATCTCTGAAGCTCTGTTTTCCATTGTCTCCTTATATGGCTGTGATTGCGCAAGGAATGAGCCTACACTTTCTGTCGTTTCCCCAAGGTGTTTGCAGCATTGTGACGTATTTGTAGGCATATCATTGGAAGATTGACCATAAGAGACTACATTTTCCAAGTGTCCGCCTGGTGTCCCTGCGTCGAAATTGGAGCGCAAAGCCAGGTGCAATTATTTTTCCATTTGAGAGCAAGGAGAAACCAGGCTTCCACGAAGGATATATCATCGAAGAGATATGTGGAAAAACACCTTGAGGATTGATTCTAAACCACGTTTGCCATGTTTCAGTCGATATTATGGAGTTAATTTGGAAAAAAGTTCGCGTTTTGAGGGCTGAATTTTCGTTTTTTTTTTTTTTTTTTTTTTTTTTTTTTGGTAGCCAAATGTGATGTACAAAACGGAGCTATTTCTAATACACAAATAATCTTTTTGGAAAAACTGAGCATCTGCTATCTAACTGAGAGTCTCCTCATTGAAAACATCAGAAGTTCTTCAAAGGTAAGTTATTTTATTTGAAGGCTTTACTTGTTTTTGTGATGGTTGCCTGCTAAATGCTAACGCTAATGCTAACGCTAAATGGTACGCTAGCTAGCTACTGTTACACAAATGATTGTTTTCCTATGGTTGAAAAGCATATTTTGAAAATCTGAGATGACAGTGTTGTTAACAAAAGGCTAAGCTTGAGCGATAGCATATTTATTTCATTTAATTTACGATTTTCATGAATAGTTAGCGTTGCGTTATGGTAATGAGCTTAGGTCTATAAATAGAATCCCGGATCCGGGTTTGGTCGTCGCAACAGGTTAACCCACAGTTCCTAGGCCGTCATTGAAAATAAGAATGTGTTCTTAACCACTTGCCTAGTTCCGATTGTTATGAAGACTTGAAATCGTCCCTAATTTATCGGCCATTCCGATTAATCAGTCGACCGCTAGTGTTGACCCTTCTTTTTCAAGACCTCTGCAATCCACCCTGGCATGCTGTCAATTAACTTCTGGGCCACATCCTGACTTATGGCAGCCCATTCTTGCATAAATCAATACTTGGAGTTTGTCAGAATTTGTGGCTTTTTGTTTGTCCACACGCCTCTTGAGGATTGACCACAAGTTCTCAATGGGATTAAGGTCTGGGGAGTTTCCTGGCCATGGACCCAAAATATCGATGTTTTGTTCCCCGAGCCACTTAGTTGTCACTTTTGCCTCATGGCAAGGTGCTCCATCATGCTGGAAAAGACATTGTTCGTCACCAAACTGTTCCTGGATGGTTCGGAGAAGTTGCGAGGATGTGTTGCTACCATGCTTTATTCATGGCTGTTTTCTTAGGCAAAATTGTGAGTGAGCCCACACCCTTGGCTGAGAAGCAACCCCACACATGAATGGTCTCAGGATGCTTTACTGTTGGCATGACACAGGACTGATGGTAGCGCTCACCCTGTCTTCTCTGGACAAGCTTTTTTCCGGATGCCCCAAACAATCAGAAAGGGGATTCATCAGAGAAAATGACTTTACCCCAGTCCTCAGCAGTTCAATCCCTGTACCTTTTTGCAGAATATCAGTCTGTCCCTGATGTTTTTCCTGGAGAGAAGTGGCTTCTTTGCTGCCCTTCTTGACACCAAGCCATCGTCCAAAAGTCTTCGCCTCACTGTGCGTGCAGATGCACTCACACCTGCCTGCTGCCTTTCCTGAGCAAGCTCTGTACTGGTGGTGCCCCGCAGCGGAATAAACTTTAGGAGATGGTCCTGGCGCTTGCTGGACTTTCTTGGGCGCCCTTCTTCACAACAATTGGACCGCTCTTCTTGAAGTTCTTGATGATCTCATAAATGGTTGATTTAGGTTCAATCTTACTGGCAGCAATATCCTTGCCTGTAATCACTGACATGATGTCAGCTGGTTCCTTTTGCGGCAGGGCTGAAATGCAGTGGAAATGTTTTTTTTGGGATTCAGTTAATTTGCAATGCAAAGAGGGACTTTGCAATGAATTGCAATTCATCTGATCACTTTTCATAACATTCTGGAGTATATGCAAATTGCCATCATACAAACTGAGACATTGTGAAAATTAATATTTGTGTCATTCTCAACTTTTGGCCACCTGTAGTAATCAATAATTTAGCTACATTTCTTTCAAATTACATTTCTGTGAACTGTCTTGTGTAAGTTTTAAATTGACACAAAACCTGTTAGCAAAGTTGTCAGCTAGAGATGACCTGCAGGGATTTGTAGAATTGCACGAAATCTGAGAGTAAGTGGAGACGAATAAATTTATAAAAGTCACCTTGTCCGAGATAGTTATTAAAATTTCACGCCAGGGTAAGCCTACACAAAACAGACGAAACACACACCTTATTTTAATTGTTTCTAAAATTCCCTATGGAAAAATTCATGGTGGGATAACGATTGGAACCATTTACCTGTTTGCCCGCTAGGTTTTATGGGTATTATGAAACCTCCACTGTGGGGCTCTTACCATTACTCTTGAAGGTCCAAGGACCTTATGTTATTTTCAGAGGTAGACTGGCTCTGAGAGCCAAATACTCCATTGAAACGTGAATCGATTCTCAATTGCAAAACGGTTCTGGGAACATAAAGCCCTTCACTTTCATTTCACATTAAAATAATTTCACAAATGCTAAATGCACACTTACTGTCCACTGTTTTAACCAGCTTTATCACAGTTGCAGCAAAAGTATTTTTCAGTGACGACACGTTTTTGGCAGCCTTCTTTCGTTACACAAAGGCAATGTTCCCTCAAATTTTTGGGCACTGAGCAAATTTCAGCCAACTTGAATGTTGTGAAAATTCTGTGTAACTTCCGGCGCGTGTTTACTGGGAACGCTGAGGCTGTACCCGCTTTAAGTAAGTTTTAACAGTGGTCAAGTAGGCTACCGTGGCTTTTTGTTCATAATGTAGGCCTACCAGAGTGGCCTTTCATCAAAAACAATGGAGAAAATTAATCCCATAACATTTTAACATGGAATTAGCTGTTCTATCGTTCAGCCTACATTAGCAGCCAATGTGTGGTGTTCAATATAGGCCTACATTTCATTAGACTTTTGAAAAAAACATAGTTAATACACTTGTCCATCAAATAAGGAGGTGAATGAAAATGTTGTTTGATGCAAGATACCACTTTACAAAATAAAATGAATTATTATTCCCATACCACTATTACAGCGAATCAGGCAAATTATGCTTCCTTCTGCCTATTGGCTACCTAGCTTATTCAAGCCTGTCTCAAAATACAACACTGCCCATTTAAGACAAACAACAGTTATTTACCCGATTTGCTTTTCAAGTGTCTAGAAATGCCAATATTTTGTGCTCATGTAGGAAGCAACTCTCCCCCAATGCTGACTACAAATTATTTATAACTAGGCTATTACCTCACTAGCAAAGGATATGTACAAATGTGCACACGTTGCTATGTGTAGCTTTCGCTTTGATCTCACAAAACAAGCATGACCGCTCATGCTGTAAAAAGTCCAGTTTAAGTGAATGGCACAGATCCATATATGGCAATGGTCTATTTGTATATAGGCCTACTGCATCTCTGCTTGTTATGGCGCACCGGTCAGTGTAGAGTACGGGCCTGAGTGGTGTCTGTCAATGCAATAGAATCCTACTCTGATGCGTTCTGCCCACAACAAAATCTCTTGCATAGTTTGCTTTGTTTTGGTATGTTGCATTGAAAGTGGCTAATATTGCATTGATTCGATCACAATTACCACAGTGAAGGGAAACGTTGAGTTTTAATTAACGGGGAAAACTCTAGAAAGTTGAGTGAAAGTTAAATCTCGTGCTTCTCTGCGATATTTCTTCTGCACGGTAGTCATGGTGGAGCTGCGAGCCTGCGTGCCGCTTTAGAGGGAACATTGCACACAGGTGTTCGGAGCATGCTAGATAGCTAATTAATACAGGTGGTCCCTCTGTCTTCTGCCGGTCTTCTGGAAACAAGTGCTGTAACATGGATATATGGATGTGTGGGAACTAACCCTAACCCTATAAAGAATGGATGCACCGATATGACATTTTTGTCGTTACTGATATCCAATCTTTTCCTTACCAAAAAACCTGATACAGTTACCGATAACCAATATTTAAAATTTTTGCGTTTTTTTAAAAGCATTCTAGTATAGTTGAAACAAAGTAAAGATAAGGTCCTTTATGCTTCCAAAACCGTACTGCAAGCGATGCATGTTACTGTTCAGACGGAGTGTCTGGGCTCTGAAACTCTCCCATACAGAAGACGTCTTCTTCACCATGATTCTTCTGTAATGTAATGGAACTGAGAGTCATGATCAAGGGCTAAGTGGTTGTATGACATCAAAATGTGTCCCCAACCGGCTTGTGCTGTGCTGAACACCAGATTTGGTTTCGAAAGGGCAGGGTTCCAAAGATGTTTGGGTCTTGTGCTGACACCCTAGAAGAAACCTCTAGATAGACTGTTAGGAGCAGAGAAAACTAACTAAGAGGGATCAGTGTATACGCTGCATTCGAATGATGAGCACTACAGTGATCAGAACTCGTAAGGAAAGGATTGCAACAGTGAGGACAGACCGAGAATGCAGGAGCATAGCACACACAGAAGTATGGGATATTCCTCCCAACATTCCCAGAAGGAATGTAGAATGATGGAACATAGAGAATATCGTTCCAGAGATAGTAGTAACCAAAATCAACAGACTCGAAAGGGTAAGATTGGAGCTTGGGTAGCATGCTTTTTCATTAGCATATGATGGTTCTATGGATTTCATTAGCTGGGAAACTCTAGATAGGATACTAGGCTGAGTCTTCTGGGAATATTGATACCTAGCTGGGAAACCTTATTTGACTCTGGGTACCCTGCTATGGATTATATAGGGAATAGGCGTTGTTTGGTGACAGGTCTTGACTTGTGCTGGTGGGTGCAGGACAGTTGTGGTCTGCCTGTTTATTATTTGGCCTGGGGAAAACACTCCCTGGCTTGATGCCTCTGAGTTATATACTTGTGTATAATAAATACGTGGCATGCAGTGATCATATCATTTTGGACTGAGGAGCAGTGGTGGAAGAATTACAGAATTTTCATGCTTGAGTTAAAGTAAAAAGATATCTTATTAGAAAAAGTAAAACTCACCCAGTAAAATACTACTTGAGTAAGTCTAAAAGTATTTGGGTTCAAATATATTTAAGTATCAAATGTAAATGTATTTGCTAAAATATACTAAAAGTATAAATCATTTCTAACTCCTTATATAAAGAATTGTTTTATATATATATAAATAATGAATAGCCAGGGGCATGCTCCAACACGCAGACATCATTTACAAACAAAGCATGTGTTTAGTGAGTCCGTCAGATCAGATGCAGTAGGGATGACCAGGGATGTACTCTTGATAAGTGTGTGAATTAGACCATTTTCCTGTCCTGCTAAGCATTCAAAAAGGGCTTTTGGGTGTCAGGGAAAATGTATAAAGTACATTATTTTCTTTATGAATGTAAGTGAAATAAAAGTAAAAGTTGTCGTCAACAATATAAATAGTAAAGTACAGACACCCTAAAAAAACTACTTAAGTAGTACTTAAGTATTTTTTTTTTTACTTCAGTACTCTTCACCACTGCCGACAAGAATGTTATTCCTGCATAGAGAGGGGTCTTAGAAGATCATTTGTCTGGGCACCAGTCAAATGGACTTTGTGTAGCCTGGTAGGCTGCCAGATAGTGGCCCCCTTAGGTTAATCACTCATCTCTCGCACTGACTGCGGTCAACAGTTTCCAAATATCCTTAGTTTGATGCAAAAACAAATGTTGATGGGGGAAAACAGGCCAAACTGGTCTTTGGTTTGTGTGTTTACGTGGTCCACCATCATTTGACCCGCCTCAATGTCACAATCTTGCTCTTGGGTCTCGTCATTTGGGTAGTTGTCTGTGTATGCGTGTCTTTACCATGCAAAACGCATGCCTCTCGCTCCCTCATGGGCTGCAGACAAGAGTGCTACTGAACAACATGTCTAAGCTGCATCTTTCTACCTCTTTGTCTCTGCAGAAGCTGAGAATGCCAAGCGGGGACTTCAAGGAGGACAGGCTTACGACATCAGCTCAATCCACCCCTTGTGGCACCCCTTCCAGCACCCCCTGTGTTACCCCCAGCATCAGCCCCCACTCCTCACCGATACTCAACCGCAGGTATGCATCAAATGGCTATTTTTGGCTGTTTTGGAAGAGTTCCTGTAGTAGAATAGACGTCCACTCCCCTCTGAATGAGCACTAGATTCAAATCTGAGTAATATTTTCAGATGGCACATTAGGTTCAATTGTTCTATGTCTCTAACAGCTTTGTTGTGTGTGGGCATACAGGAGCTGGTTCAACAGCCAGAGTCTTGCACCATTTCTCGCTGCCCCAGAGCTCAGTAGTCCTAACCTCAGCCCTGAAATGGGAGGCAACGAGGGAGGAGGTGGAGCGGGAGGGGAGAGGTGGAGCTTATTTGGAACTTCTCGCCCAGTAGTACAGAAGTCCACCACTGACCCCGGTTCAGAAACCAACACAGGTGAGTAATCAGTCCCTCAGGAGTTTCAATTATCAGGACTGTTTCTTTCTTTGTATAAAAAAGTGAGAAGGGTCTAAGAATAGACTTTGTGTTCCCAAGAGAGAATGTGTGAATTATAGTCTTCTATAGTCATGGTCAAGTCAGCATTTCGGTTTCTAAAAAATAACTTGAAATGTAATGGATGTTGCATTTTTTTTGCTTTGATGCCATACCTTTTTGTCAGGTACGTTAACAACCTTGTCTCCTCTGCTGTTCCTCAGGCTTCACACTAAAGTCATACTTTGGTGTGCAGAAGTCTAGCACCATGGAGGGCATCAAGACCCAGGTCAACCTCATGGTGGATGACCCTGCCAAGTTCAACCCCCCCAAGATTGAGATCAACAGCATCGAGGGCAACAGATCCCTCCAGACCCGCCCACACAAACTCAAACCCCGGGACATGAACGTCCTGACACCATCTGGATTCTGATACCCTTGCCTCCTTGTTGGCCAATAGCAGGTCTACTACCCTCCTCTGTCTCCTAAGCCTCCTCAGCTTCTGTGGAACACCGAGATGGAAAACATGGAGGACGAGCTACAGAACTATATCCCCATATTCCCTGAACCCTGATGTTTTATGACCCTATGCCTGCTCCCCCCACTTCTCCTCAATTAAAGCACCAAACGGAGCATTTCCATCCACCTCGCCTCAAGAGGGTCACTTTTTTGGAGGGGTGCTTTGTCATACAATGCCCTGTTGTCGTCTGCTTCTCAGTGATGTCATGAGATAGAAATTGTGGTTTTGATGTCTCATGAGTCCCCTGCTTTGGATGAAAACCCCCAAGCTCATTATATTTAACTCACTTTCACTTAAAGCACTGTACAGTACCCAGCCAATGTCATTTCACTCAACTATACTCAATCGCCTCTGACGCTTTAGTTTTTTTTTTTAATCACAAATTTAACAGTGAGTGCGGTTTTACTGACGTTGTGCCTAAGCTTGCTACTGGCATCTTGGTCACATCAGTTGACCTTTTTTTTTCTTTTTTTGAAAGATGAGTGGCTACTGCTAACCAGGATTATTTGATTTTCTTCATAACATCCAGATATTGTTTGTTAGTATTTAAGTGTCATGATATTTGTCATACCAGTCTGTAATGCTTTAAGAATATATTGATATGAAGTACAATGCATTGAAATGGTCATTTTAAAAGCTTTTTTTATATGGACTATTATTTTAGAATGAATACTGTTCTTTGTTTTTGCAAGATGTTCCAAGATTAATTCCAATAACTATAGCTTGGTCTACTGATTTGGGCTGTAAATAATTTCAACACTAACAAAAGTATTCCAACATTTGTGGTTAATTATTTATCTTAATTGCTAACTTTAAAGGGCCGGCTCCCCCATATGAAAGCCACTTACATTTTTAACTGGTACTGTATGTTTATGATCCAGCTTTCTTCTAAGAATTACATGTTTTGGGGTGGGGTTACTAGCTAGTGTATTTTACGTCGCACACGAGTATAACATAGCACATTAGATTTTTTTTATTGTCACATACACTAAATAGGTGCAGGTAAATGTGTTGTTTTACAGGGTCAGCCATAGTACGTTACCCCAGGAGCAAGTTAGGTTTAAGTGCCTTGCTCAAGAGCACATTGGCAGATTTTTCACCTGGTCAGTTCGGCTATTCGAATCAGCGACCTTTCGGTTAATGGCCCAACCGCTAGGATACCTGCCCCCATTAGAAAATACTGTTGGTTTAAAAATAAAAGTTGTGAAAATGTTGCTGATTGGACCATTACATCTTATGGACACTAGATGGCACAAGAAGCTCTGAGGGTGAAATAAAGAGGACTCAAAATATATTGTTGGTGAGTCTCAATTTTTTTACATTCAGTGTTTTTAACCGTGTTCGAGAGGATCAAAACGCTTATGTATCATGGGTAAATTGTGATCGATTGACGGTTCTACAAATAATGAGTAGTGATTTGTAGATCAGGCAGAAACAATTTCCCCATGATCCCATCAAGGTTTTGATGCTGTCGAACACGGCCATTGAATTCGTTACAATAGTTAAAACGGATTCTGTATTGCCAGCACATTCTAAAGGCAAAATCAACAATAGCACTCAACCAACGTTCCCTCTCATTTTTTTTCGGCACTGCAAATTTCAGTTGAGTCAACAGGGTCAATGGAAAGTAGGTTCTGAGGGTCAGGTCTTGACACGTTTCTGAATAATAAAGCAACACCTGAGAGAGTGGCATCTAAAACCATTACGAAACCTTTAGGTGTTACAGGGACCTTGTAAAGTGATAAGAATTCCTTATAACTAAGTAAACGACCCCTACAATATATCCCGATTGTATAAAAATACGAATTTGTTATTAGAATTTTGGTTCCGAAATAATATCTTATTGGTGAGGTGTCACCACAGACCCTGGTTTGATGCCAGGCTGTATCACAACCGGCCGTGATTGGGAGTCCCATAGGGCAGCGCACAATTGTCCCAGCATTGTCCGGGTTAGGGTTTCTATGGGGTAGGCCGTCATTGTAAATAAAATAAAAGACCTATATCTATCCTGCCTTTCTAAAGTCTTCGAAAGCCAAGTTAACAAACAGATCACCCGACCATTTCGAATCCCAATCCTTCTCCGCTTAGCAATCTGGTTTCCTAGCTGGTCATGGGTGCTCCTCAGCCATGCTCAAGGTCCTAAACAATATCATAACCGCCATCAATAAAAGACTACTGTGCAGCTGTCTTCATCAACCTGGCCAATGCTTTCGACTCAGTCAATCATCACATTCTTATCAGCAGACTCACAGCCTTGGTTTCTCAAATGACTCGCCTGGTTCACCAACTACTTCTCAGATAGAGTTCAGTGTGTCAAATTGGAGGGCCTGTTGTCCGGACCTCTGGCAGTCTCTATGGGGGTGCCACAGGGTTCAATTCTCTGTCCGACTCTTTTCTCTGTATATATCAATGATGTTGCTGCTGGTGATTCTCTGATCCACCTCTACACAGACAACACCATTCTGTATACTTCTGGCCCTTCTTTGGGCACTGTGTTAAACCTCCAGATGAGCTTCAATGCCATATAATGCCAACACTCCTTCCGTGGCCTCCAACTGCTCTTAACTGATAGTAAAACTAAATGCATGCTCTTCAACTGATCGCTGCCTGCCCATCTAGCATCACTACTCTGGACGGTTCTGACTTAGAATATGTGGATAACTACAAATACCTAGGTGTCTGGGTAGACTGTAAACTCTCGTTCCAGACTCACATTAAGCATCTCCAATCCAAAAATAAATCTAGAATCGGCTCTCTATTTTGCAACAAAGCCTCCATCATTCGTGCTGCTTAACATACCCTTGTAAAACTGACTATCATTCCGATCCTTGACTTCGGCGATGTCATTTACAAAATAGCCTCCAACGCTCTACTCAGAAAATTGGATGCAGTCTATCACAGTGCCATCCCCATATACTACCCACCACTGCGACCTGTATGCTCTCGTTGGCTGGCGCTCGCTTCATATTCGTCACAAACCCACTGGCTCCAGGTCATCTAAGTCTTTGCTAGGTAAAGCCCTGCATCATCTCAGCTCACTGGTCACCATAGCAACACCCACCTGTAGCATGCGCTGCAGCAGGTATATTTCACTGGTCATTCCCAAAGTCAGCTCCTGCTTTGGCTGCCTTTCCGTCTGCTGCCAATGACTGGAACGAATTGCAAAAATCATGAGTGGGAAGTTTACATACACTTAGTTTGGAGTCATTAAACACATTTTTCAACCACTTAAAAATGTTCTTGTTAACAAACTATAGTTTTGACAAGTTGGTTAGGACATAATTTTTCCAACAATTGTTTACAGACGACAATTCCTGTGGGTCAGACGTTTACATAAACTAAGTTGACTGTGCCTTTAAACAGCTTGGAAAATTCCAGCAAATGATGTCATGGCTTCTGAAAGCTTCTGATAGGCTAATTGACATAATTTGAGTCAATTGGAGGTTTACCTGTGGACGTATTTCAAGGCCTGCCTTCAAACTCAGTGCCTGAGTTCAAATCCACAGTAAAACGAGTCCTATATTGTCCTAAAGGCCGCTCAGCAAGGAAGAAACCACTGCTCCAAAACCGCCATAAAAAAAGCCAGACTACGGTTTGCAACTGCACATGGGGACAAAGATTGTACTTTTTGGAGAAATGTCCTCTGGTCTGATGAAACAAAAATAGAAAAGGCCTGTAACAAAATTTGAAAAGGTTTCAAAACAAATGTCCTTGTTAAACTTTGACACAAAGTAGTCTGTGATAAATAACACAATATGTTTCATCTGAGTACTTGTTATAGTCAAAATAATCCATTCATTATTCTTTTTTTCACTCAAAAACGAGTTGTATGAGCTCAGGTCAATGAGGCCATAAATAGCAAATAGAAGTTCAAACCTTGTAATGTTCACAATAACTTATGTTGATAAAAAGATCTAACCCAACATTAGGTGATAATATATGTATTATTATGATTTATAATAAGCTATAATGGGGCGGTCATTTTGGACCAGGAACACAGAATGAATTAACATGAAACGAACACAACAGGTGGGTTAAGTATTTATGTAAATTGTTATGGCTGTATTGTTTTAAAAACCCAATAATGTTGTGGGTCCATCAGACCCGCGAACATTGGGTGAATAACAAAAACATGAACACCACACGAGGGTTAAATGTATGCTCACTCAGCTGTGCCTCACAAGTAATACAATAAAGGCTCTATTACTGGTGTGATCATACAGCCTACCCCACATTTTGAAATATATATATTTTTAAACGTCCTGAACAACAATGCATTGGCAGGGCACTTCAAGCAAAGCCAAAATGTGGTGATAATGTATTGGGCCTACACTGCACAAACCTCATTTCTACAGTAATGTTTTTAATTGGTTCATGTTACATAGGCTATTGTTAAAGGTCATGTTAAAAAAGACATCTGAGCGGTAGATCTCAGCTAGCATTAGCATCTTAACTTAGAAAAGGTTGGTGACCACTGTTCTAGAGTTTTCCCTGTTAACACTATCAACTTTTCCCTGTGGCAATTGTGATCGAATCAACGCAATATTAGCCACTTCCAATGCAACATAGTGAAACAAATGAACTATGCAAGACAGGTTTTGTTGTAGGCAGAACGCATTGGAGTAGGATTCTGTT